>NW_027669749.1:0-102426 GCF_964146895.1 Miniopterus schreibersii | reverse complement strand
GAGGGCTAGGGTTAGAGATCCGGTTACGGTTAAGATTGGACCTAGGGTTAGGGTTATGTTGAGGGCTTGGGTTAGAGATCCGGGTAGGGTTACGATTGGACCTAGGGTTAGGGTTATGTTGAATGCAAGGGTTAGAGATCCGGTTAGGGTCACGATTGGACCTAGGGTTAGGGTTATGTTGAGGGCTAGGTTTAGAGATCCGGTTAGGGTTACAATTGGACCTAGGGTTAGGGTTCTGTTGAGGGCTAGGGTTAGAGATCCGTTTAGGGTTACGATTGGACCTAGGGTTAGGGTTATGTTGAGGGCTAGGGTTAGGGGTCTGGTTAGGGTCACCATTGGACCTAGGGTTTATGGTTATGTTGAGGGCTAGTGTTAGAGATCCGGTTAGGGTCACGATTGGACCTAGGGTTAGGGTTATGTTGAAGGCTAGGGTTAGAGATCCGGTTAGGGTCACGATTGGACCTAGGGTTAGGGTTATGTTGAGGGCTAGGGTTAGAGATCCGGTTAGGGTCACGATTGGACCTAGGGTTAGGGTTATGTTGAGGGCTAGGGTTAGAGATCCGGTTAGGGTCACGATTGGACCTAGGGTTATGGTGATGTTGATGGCTAGGGTTAGAGATCCGGTTGGGGATACGATTGGACCTAGGGTTAGGGTCATGTTGAGGGTTAAGGTTAGAGATCCGGTTAGGGTTACGATTGGACCTAGGGTTAGGGTTATGTTGAGGGCTAGGGTTAGAGATCCGGTTAGGGTTACGATTGGACCTAGGGTTAGGGTTATGTTGAGGGCTAGGGTTAGAGATCCGGTGAGGGTTACGATTGGACCTACGGTTAGGGTTATGTTGAGGGCTAGGGTTAGAGATCCGGTTAGGGTCACGATTGGACCTAGGGTTAGGGTTATGTTGAGGGCTAGGGTTAGAGATCCGGTTAGGGTCACGATTGGACCTAGGGTTAGGGTTATGTTGAGGGCTAGGGTTAGAGATCCGGTTAGGGTCACGATTGGACCTAGGGTTAGGGTGATGTTGAGGGTTAGGGTTAGAGATCCGGTTAGGGTTACGATTGGACCTAGGGTTAGGGTTATGTTGAGGACTAGGGTTAGAGATCCCGTTAGGGTTACGATTGAACCTAGGGTTAAGGTTATGTTGAGGGCTAGGGTTAGAGATCCGGTTAGTGTTACGATTGGACCTAGGCTTAGTGTTATGTTGAGGGCTAGGGTTAGAGATCCGGTTAGGGTTACGATTGGACCTAGGGTTATTGTTATGTTGAGGGCTAGGGTTAGAGAGACGGTTAGGGTCACGATTGGACCTAGGGTTAGTGTTATGTTGAGGGCTAGGGTTAGAGATCCGGTTAGGGTCACGATTAGACCTAGGGTTAGGGTTTTGTTGAGGGCTAGGGTTAGAGATCCGGTTAGGGTCACGATTGGACCTAGGGTTAGGGTTATGTTGAGGGCTAGGGTTAGAGATCCGGTTAGGGTCGCGATTGGACCTAGGGTTATGGTGATGTTGATGGCTAGGGTTAGAGATCCGGTTGGGGATACGATTGGACCTAGGGTTAGGGTCATGTTGAGGGTTAAGGTTAGAGATCCGGTTAGGGTTACGATTGGACCTAGGGTTAGGGTTATGTTGAGGGCTAGGGTTAGACATCCGGTTAGGGTTACGATTGGACCTAGGGTTAGGGTTATGTTGAGGGCTAGGGTTAGAGATCCGGTGAGGGTTACGATTGGACCTACGGTTAGGGTTATGTTGAGGGCTAGGGTTAGATCCGGTTAGGGTCACGATTGGACCTAGGGTTAGGGTTATGTTGAGGGCTAGGGTTAGAGATCCGGTTAGGGTCACGATTGGACCTAGGGTTAGGGTTATGTTGAGGGCTAGGGTTAGAGATCCGGTTAGGGTCACGATTGGACCTAGGGTTAGGGTGATGTTGAGGGTTAGGGTTAGAGATCCGGTTAGGATTACGATTGGACCTAGGGTTAGGGTTATGTTGAGGACTAGGGTTAGAGATCCCGTTAGGGTTACGATTGAACCTAGGGTTAAGGTTATGTTGAGGGCTAGGGTTAGAGATCCGGTTAGGGTTACGATTGGACCTAGGCTTAGTGTTATGTTGAGGGCTAGGGTTAGAGATCCGGTTAGGGTTACGATTGGACCTAGGGTTATTGTTATGTTGAGGGCTAGGGTTAGAGAGACGGTTAGGGTCACGATTGGACCTAGGGTTAGTGTTATGTTGAGGGCTAGGGTTAGAGATCCGGTTAGGGTCACGATTGGACCTAGATAGGGTTATGTTGAGGGCTAGCGTTAGAGATCCCGTGAGGGTTACAATTGGACCTAGGGTTAGGGTTATGTTGAGGGCTAGGGTTAGAGATCCGGTTAGGGTCACGATTGGACCTAGGGTTAGGGTTATGTTGAGGGCTAGGGTTAGAGATCCGGTTAGGGTCACGATTGGACCTAGGGTTAGTGTTATGTTGAGGGCTAGGGTTAGAGATCCCGTTAGGGTTACGATTGGACCTAGGGTTAGGGTAATGTTGCGGGCTAGGGTTAGAGATCCGGTTACGGTTACGATTGCACCTAGGGTTAGGGTTATGTTGAGGGCTAGGGTTAGAGATCCGGTTACGGTTAAGATTGGACCTAGGGTTAGGGTTATGTTGAGGGCTAGGGTTAGAGATCCGGGTAGGGTTACGATTGGACCTAGGGTTAGGGTTATGTTGAGGGCAAGGGTTAGAGATCCGGTTAGGGTCACGATTGGACCTAGGGTTAGGGTTATGTTGAGGGCTAGGTTTAGAGATCCGGTTAGGGTTACAATTGGACCTAGGGTTAGGGTTCTGTTGAGGGCTAGGGTTAGAGATCCGTTTAGGGTTACGATTGGACCTAGGGTTAGTGTTATGTTGAGGGCTAGGGTTAGAGATCCGGTTAGGGTTACGATTTCACCTAGGGTTAGGGTTATGTAGAGGGCCAGGGTTAGAGATCCGGGTAGGGTTACGATTGCACCTAGGGTTAGGGTAATGTTGACGGCTAGGGTTAGAGATCCGGTTAGGGTCACGATTGGACCTAGGGTTAGGGTTATGTTGAGGGCTAGGGTTAGAGATCCGGTTAGGGTCACGATTGCACCTTGGGTTAGGGTTATGTTGAGGGCTAGGGTTAGAGATCCGGTTAGGGTTACGATTGCACCTAGGGTTAGGTTTATGTTGAGGGCTAGGGTTAGAGATCCGGTTAGTGTCACGATTGGACCTAGGGTTAGGGTTTTGTTGAGGGCTAGGGTTAGAGATCCGGTTAGGGTCACGATTGGACCTAGGATTAGGGTTATGTTGAGGGCTAGGGTTAGAGATTCGGTTAGAGTTACGATTGGACCTAGGGTTAGCGTTATGTTGAGGGCTAGGGATAGAGATCAGGTTAGGGTCACGTTTGGACCTAGGGTTAGGGTTCTGTTGAGGGCTAGGATTAGAGATCCGGTTAGGGTCACGATTGGACCTAGGGTTAGGGTTATGTTGAGGGCTAGGGTTAGAGATCCGGTTAGGGTTACGATTGGACCTAGGGTTAGGGTTACGTTGAGGGCTACGGTCAGAGAGACGGTTAGGGTTACGATTGGACCTAGGTTTAGCGTTATGTTGAGGTCTAGGGTTAGAGATCCGGTTAGGGTCACGATTGAACCTAGGGTTAGGGTTATGTTGAGGGCCAGGTTTAGAGATCCGTTTAGGGTCACGATTGGACCTAGGGTTAGGGTTTTGTTGAGGGCTAGGGTTAAAGAGACGGTTAGGGTCACGATTGGACCTAGGGTTAGGGTTATGTTGAGGGCTAGGATTAGAGAGACGGTTAGGGTTACGATTGGACCTAGGGTTAGGGTTATGTTGATGGCTAGGGTTAGAGATCCGGTTAGGGTTACGATTGGACCTAGGGTTAGGGTTATGTTGAGGGCTAGGGTTAGAGATCCGGTTAGGGTTACGATTGGACCTAGGGTTAGGGTTATGTTGAGGGCTAGGGTTAGAGATCCGGTTAGGGTTACAATTGGACCTAGGGTTAGGGTTATGTTGAGGGCTAGGGTTAGAGATCCGGTTAGGGTTACGATTGGACCTAGGGTTAGGATTATGTTGAGGGCTAGGGTTAGAGAGACGGTTAGTGTCACGATTGGACCTAGGGTTAGGGTTATGTTGAGGGCTAGGGTTAGAGATCCTATTAGGGTCACGATTGGACCTAGGTTAGGGTTATGTTGAGGGCTAGGGTTAGAGATCCCGTTAGGGTTACCATTGCACCTAGGGTTAGGGTTATGTTGAGGGCTAGGGTTAGAGATCCGGTTAGGGTCACGATTGGACCTAGGGTTAGGGTTATGTTGAGGGCTAGGGTTAGAGATCTGATTAGGGTTAAGATTGGACCTAGGGGTAGGGTTATGTTGAGGACTAGGGTTCGAGATCCGGGTAGGGTTACGATTGGAACTAGGGTTAGGGTTATGTTGAGGGCTAGGGTTAGAGATCCGGTTACGGTTACAATTGGACCTAGGGTTAGGGTTATGTTGAGGGCTAGGTTTAGAGATCCGGTTAGGGTTACGATTGGACCTAGGGTTAGGGTTATGTTGAGGGCTAGGGTTAGAGATCCGGTTAGGGTCACGATTGGAGCTAGGTTAGTGTTATGTTGAGGGCTAGGGTTAGAGATCCTGTTAGGGTCACGATTGGACCTAGGGTTAGGGTGATGTTGAGGTCTAGGGTTAGAGATCCGGTTAGGGTTACGATTGGACCTAGGGTTATGGTGATGTTGAGGGTTAGGGTTAGAGATCCGGTTAGGGTTACGATTGGACCTAGGGTTAGGGTTATGTTGAGGGCTAGGGTTAGAGATCCCGTTAGGGTTACGATTGGACCTAGGGTTAGGGTTATGTTGAGGGCTAGGATTAGAGATCCGGTTAGGGTTACGATTGGACCTAGGGTTAGGGTTATGTTGAGGGCTAGGGTTAGAGATCCGGTCAGGGTTACGATTGGACCTAGGGTTAGGGTTATGTTGAGGGCTAGGGTTAGAGAGACGGTTAGGGTTCCGATTGGACCTAGGGTTAGGGTTATGTTGAGGGCTAGGGTTAGAGATCCGGTTAGGGTTACGATTGGACCTAGGGTTAGGGTTATGTTGAGGGCTACAGTCAGAGAGACGGTTAGGGTTACGATTGGACCTAGGGTTAGGGTTATGTTGAGGGCTAGGGTTAGAGAGACGGTTAGGGTTACGATTGGACCTAGGGTTAGGGTTATGTTGAGGGCTAGGGTTAGAGATCCGATTAGGGTTAAGATTGGACCTAGGGTTAGGGTTATGTTGAGGGCTAGGGTTCGAGATCCGGGTAGGGTTACTATTGGACCTAGGGTTAGGGTTATGTTGAGGGCTAGGGTTAGAGATCCGGTTACGGTTACAATTGGACCTAGGGTTAGGGTTATGTTGAGGGCTAGGTTTAGAGATCCGGTTAGGGTTACGATTGGACCTAGGGTTAGGCTTATGTTGAGGGCTAGGGTTAGAGATCCGGTTAGGGTCACGATTGGACCTAGGTTAGTGTTATGTTGAGGGCTAGGGTTAGAGATCCTCTTAGGGTCACGATTGGACCTAGGGTTAGGGTGATGTTGAGAGCTAGGGTTAGAGATCCGGTTAGGGTTACGATTGGACCTAGGGTTATGGTGATGTTGATGGCTAGGGTTAGAGATCCGGTTAGGGTTACGATTGGAGCTAGGGTTAGGGTCATGTTGAGGGTTAGGGTTAGAGATCCGGTTAGGGTTACGATTGGACCTAGGGTTAGGGTTATGTTGAGGGCTAGGGTTAGAGATCCCGTTAGGGTTACGATTGGACCTAGGGTTAGGGTTATGTTGAGGGCTAGGGTTAGAGATCCGGTTAGGGTTACGATTGGACCTAGGGTTAGGGTTATGTTGAGGGCTAGGGTTAGAGATCCGGTTAGGGTTACGATTGGACCTCTGGTTAGGGTTATGTTGAGGGCTAGGGTTAGAGAGACGGTTACGGTTACGATTGGACCTAGGGTTAGGGTTATGTTGAGGGCAGGGTTAGAGATCCGGTTCGGGTCACGATTGGACCTAGGGTTAGGGTTATGTTGAGGGCTAGGGTTAGAGATCCGGTCAGGGTTACGATTGGACCTAGGGTTAGGGTTATGTTGAGGGCAAGGGTTAGAGATCCGGTCAGGGTTACAATTGGACCTAGGGTTAGTGTTATGTTGAGGGCTAGGGTTAGAGATCCGGTTACGGTTACGATTGCACCTAGGGTTAGGGTTATGTTGAGGGCTAGGGTTAGAGATCCGGTTACGGTTACGATTGCACCTACGGTTAGGGTTATGTTGAGGGCTAGGGTTAGAGATCCGGTTAGGGTTACGATTGGACCTAGGGTTAGCGTTACGTTGAGGGCTAAGGTCAGAGAGACTGTTAGGGTTACGATTGGACCTAGGGTTAGGGTTATGTTGAGGGCTAGGGTTAGAGAGACGGTTAGGGTTACGATTGGACCTACGTTTAGCGTTATGTTGAGGGCTAGGCTTAGAGATCCGGTTAGGGTCACGATTGAACCTAGGGTTAGGGTTATGTTGAGGGCCAGGGTTAGAGATCCGGTTAGGTTCACGATTGGAACTAGGGTTAGGGTTATGTTGAGGGCTAGGGTTAGAGAGACGGTTAGGGTCACGATTGGACCTAGGGTTAGGGTTAAGTTGAGGGCTAGGGTTAGAGAGACGGTTAGGGTTCCGATTGGACCTAGGGTTAGGGTTATGTTGAGGGCTAGGGTTAGAGATCCGGTTAGGGTTACGATTGGACCTAGGGTTAGGGTTATGTTGAGGGCTAGGGTTAGAGATCCGGGTAGGGTTACGATTGGACCTAGGGTTAGGGTTATGTTGAGGTCTAGGGTTAGAGATCCGGTTACGGTTACAATTGGACCTAGGGTTAGTGTTATGTTGAGGGCTAGGGGTAGAGATCCGGTTACGGTTACGATTGCACCTAGGGTTAGGGTTATGTTGAGGGCTAGGGTAAGAGATCCGGTTACGGTTACGATTGCACCTAGGGTTAGGGTTATGTTGAGGGCTAGGGTTAGAGATCCGGTTACGGTTACGATTGGACCTAGGGTTAGGGTTATGTTGAGGGCTAGGGTTAGAGATACGGTTAGGGTCACGATTGGACCTAGGGTTAGGGTTATGTTGACGGCTAGGGTTAGAGATCCGGTTACGGTTACGATTGGACCTAGGGTTAGGGTTATGTTGAGGGCTAGGGTTAGAGATACGGTTAGGGTCACGATTGGACCTAGGGTTAGGGTTATGTTGACGGCTAGGGTTAGAGATCCGGTTAGGGTTACGATTGGACCTAGGGTTTGGGTGATGTTGAGGGCTAGGGTTAGAGATCCGGTTAGGGTCACGATTGGACCTAGGGTTATGGTTATGTTGAGGGCTAGGGTTAGAGATCAGGTTAGGGTCACGATTGGACCTAGGGTTAGGGTTATGTTGAGGGCTAGGGTTAGAGATTCGGTTAGGGTTACGATTGGACCTAGGGTTAGCGTTATGTTGAGGGCTAGGGATAGAGATCAGGTTAGGGTCACGTTTGGACCTAGGGTTAGGGTTATGTTGAGGGCTAGGGTTAGAGATCCGGTTAGGGTCACGATTGGACCTAGGGTTAGGGTTATGTTGAGGGCTAGGGTTAGAGATCCGGTTAGGGTTACGATTGGACCTAGGGTTAGGGTTACGTTGAGGGCTACGGTCAGAGAGACGGTTAGGGTTACGATTGGACCTAGGGTTAGGGTTATGTTGAGGGCTAGGGTTAGAGAGACGGTTAGGATTACGATTGGACCTAGGTTTAGCGTTATGTTGAGGGCTAGGGTTAGAGATCTGGTTAGGGTCACCATTGAACCTAGGGTTAGGGTTATGTTGAGGGCCAGGTTTAGAGATCCGGTTAGGGTCAAGATTGGACCTAGGGTTAGGGTTATGTTGAGGGCTAGGGTTAGAGATCCGGATATGGTTACGTTTGGACCTAGGGTTAGGGTTATGTTGAGGTCTAGGGTTAGAGATCGGGTTAGGGTTACAATTGGACCTAGGGTTAGGGTTATGTTGAGGGCTAGGGTTAGAGATCCGGTCAGGGTTACGATTGGACCTAGGGTTAGGGTTATGTTGAGGGCTAGGGTTAGAGAGACGGTTAGGGTTCCGACTGGACCTAGGGTTAGGGTTATGTTGAGGGCTAGGGTTAGAGAGACGGTTAGTGTCACGATTGGACCTAGGGTTAGGGTTATGTTGAGGGCTAGGGTTAGAGATCCTGTTAGGGTCACGATTGGACCTAGGTTAGGGTTATGTTGAGGGCTAGGGTTAGAGATCCCGTTAGGGTTAGCATTGCACCTAGGGTTAGGGTTATGTTGAGGGCTAGGGTTAGAGATCCGGTTACGTTTACGATTGCAACTAGGGTTAGGGTTATGTTGAGGGCTAGGGTTAGAGATCCGATTAGGGTTAAGATTGGACCTAGGGTTAGGGTTATGTTGAGGGCTAGGGTTAGAGATCCGGGTAGGGTTACTATTGGACCTAGGGTTAGGGTTATGTTGAGGGCTAGGGTTAGAGATCCGGTTACGGTTACAATTGGACCTAGGGTTAGGGTTATGTTGAGGGCTAGGTTTAGAGATCCGGTTAGGGTTACGATTGGACCTAGGGTTAGGGTTATGTTGAGGGCTAGGGTTAGAGATCCGGTTAGGGTCATGATTGGACCTAGGTTAGTGTTATGTTGAGGGCTAGGGTTAGAGATCCTCTTAGGGTCACGATTGGACCTAGGGTTAGGGTGATGTTGAGGGCTAGGGTTAGAGATCCGGTTAGGGTTACGATTGGACCTAGGGTTAGGGTTACGTTGAGGGCTACGGTCAGAGAGACGGTTAGGGTTACGATTGGACCTAGGGTTAGGGTTATGTTGAGGGCTAGGGTTAGAGAGACGGTTAGGGTTACGATTGGACCTAGGTTTAGCGTTATGTTGAGGGCTAGGGTTAGAGATCTGGTTAGGGTCACCATTGAACCTAGGGTTAGTGTTATGTTGAGGGCCAGGATTAGAGATCCGGTTAGGGTCACGATTGGACCTAGGGTTAGGGTTATGTTGAGGGCTAGGATTAGAGAGACGGTTAGGGTTACGATTGGACCTAGGGTTAGGGTTATGTTGAGGGCTAGGGTTAGAGATCCGGATATGGTTACAATTGGACCTAGGGTTAGGGTTATGTTGAGGTCTAGGGTTAGAGATCCGTTTAGGGTTAAAATTGGACCTAGGGTTAGGGTTATGTTGAGGGCTAGGGTCAGAGATCCGGTTAGGGTTACGATTGGACCTAGGGTTAGGGTTATGTTGAGGGCTAGGGTTAGAGAGACGGTTAGGGTTCCGATTGGACCTTGGGTTAGGGTTATGTTGAGGGCTAGGGTTAGAGAGACGGTTAGTGTCACGATTGGACCTAGGGTTAGGGTTATGTTGAGGGCTAGGGTTAGAGATCCTGTTAGGGTCACGATTGGACCTAGGTTAGGGTTATGTTGAGGGCTAGGGTGAGAGATCCCGTTAGGGTTAGCATTGCACCTAGGGTTAGGGTTATGTTGAGGGCTAGGGTTAGAGATCCGGTTACGGTTACGATTGCACCTAGGGTTAGGGTTATGTTGAGGGCTAGGGTTAGAGATCCGATTAGGGTTAAGATTGGACCTAGGGTTAGGGTTATGTTGAGGGCTAGGGTTCGAGATCCGGGTAGGGTTACTATTGGACCTAGGGTTAGGGTTATGTTGAGGGCTAGGGTTAGAGATCCGGTTACGGTTACAATTGGACCTAGGGTTAGGGTTATGTTGAGGGCTAGGTTTAGAGATCCGGTTAGGGTTACGATTGGACCTAGGGTTAGGCTTATGTTGAGGGCTAGGGTTAGAGATCCGGTTAGGGTCACGATTGGACCTAGGTTAGTGTTATGTTGAGGGCTAGGGTTAGAGATCCTCTTAGGGTCACGATTGGACCTAGGGTTAGGGTGATGTTGAGAGCTAGGGTTAGAGATCCGGTTAGGGTTACGATTGGACCTAGGGTTATGGTGATGTTGATGGCTAGGGTTAGAGATCCGGTTAGGGTTACGATTGGAGCTAGGGTTAGGGTCATGTTGAGGGTTAGGGTTAGAGATCCGGTTAGGGTTACGATTGGACCTAGGGTTAGGGTTATGTTGAGGGCTAGGGTTAGAGATCCCGTTAGGGTTACGATTGGACCTAGGGTTAGGGTTATGTTGAGGGCTAGGGTTAGAGATCCGGTTAGGGTTACGATTGGACCTAGGGTTAGGGTTATGTTGAGGGCTAGGGTTAGAGATCCGGTTAGGGTTACGATTGGACCTCTGGTTAGGGTTATGTTGAGGGCTAGGGTTAGAGAGACGGTTACGGTTACGATTGGACCTAGGGTTAGGGTTATGTTGAGGGCAGGGTTAGAGATCCGGTTCGGGTCACGATTGGACCTAGGGTTAGGGTTATGTTGAGGGCTAGGGTTAGAGATCCGGTCAGGGTTACGATTGGACCTAGGGTTAGGGTTATGTTGAGGGCAAGGGTTAGAGATCCGGTCAGGGTTACAATTGGACCTAGGGTTAGTGTTATGTTGAGGGCTAGGGTTAGAGATCCGGTTACGGTTACGATTGCACCTAGGGTTAGGGTTATGTTGAGGGCTAGGGTTAGAGATCCGGTTACGGTTACGATTGCACCTACGGTTAGGGTTATGTTGAGGGCTAGGGTTAGAGATCCGGTTAGGGTTACGATTGGACCTAGGGTTAGCGTTACGTTGAGGGCTAAGGTCAGAGAGACTGTTAGGGTTACGATTGGACCTAGGGTTAGGGTTATGTTGAGGGCTAGGGTTAGAGAGACGGTTAGGGTTACGATTGGACCTACGTTTAGCGTTATGTTGAGGGCTAGGCTTAGAGATCCGGTTAGGGTCACGATTGAACCTAGGGTTAGGGTTATGTTGAGGGCCAGGGTTAGAGATCCGGTTAGGTTCACGATTGGAACTAGGGTTAGGGTTATGTTGAGGGCTAGGGTTAGAGAGACGGTTAGGGTCACGATTGGACCTAGGGTTAGGGTTAAGTTGAGGGCTAGGGTTAGAGAGACGGTTAGGGTTCCGATTGGACCTAGGGTTAGGGTTATGTTGAGGGCTAGGGTTAGAGATCCGGTTAGGGTTACGATTGGACCTAGGGTTAGGGTTATGTTGAGGGCTAGGGTTAGAGATCCGGGTAGGGTTACGATTGGACCTAGGGTTAGGGTTATGTTGAGGTCTAGGGTTAGAGATCCGGTTACGGTTACAATTGGACCTAGGGTTAGTGTTATGTTGAGGGCTAGGGGTAGAGATCCGGTTACGGTTACGATTGCACCTAGGGTTAGGGTTATGTTGAGGGCTAGGGTAAGAGATCCGGTTACGGTTACGATTGCACCTAGGGTTAGGGTTATGTTGAGGGCTAGGGTTAGAGATCCGGTTACGGTTACGATTGGACCTAGGGTTAGGGTTATGTTGAGGGCTAGGGTTAGAGATACGGTTAGGGTCACGATTGGACCTAGGGTTAGGGTTATGTTGACGGCTAGGGTTAGAGATCCGGTTACGGTTACGATTGGACCTAGGGTTAGGGTTATGTTGAGGGCTAGGGTTAGAGATACGGTTAGGGTCACGATTGGACCTAGGGTTAGGGTTATGTTGACGGCTAGGGTTAGAGATCCGGTTAGGGTTACGATTGGACCTAGGGTTTGGGTGATGTTGAGGGCTAGGGTTAGAGATCCGGTTAGGGTCACGATTGGACCTAGGGTTATGGTTATGTTGAGGGCTAGGGTTAGAGATCAGGTTAGGGTCACGATTGGACCTAGGGTTAGGGTTATGTTGAGGGCTAGGGTTAGAGATTCGGTTAGGGTTACGATTGGACCTAGGGTTAGCGTTATGTTGAGGGCTAGGGATAGAGATCAGGTTAGGGTCACGTTTGGACCTAGGGTTAGGGTTATGTTGAGGGCTAGGGTTAGAGATCCGGTTAGGGTCACGATTGGACCTAGGGTTAGGGTTATGTTGAGGGCTAGGGTTAGAGATCCGGTTAGGGTTACGATTGGACCTAGGGTTAGGGTTACGTTGAGGGCTACGGTCAGAGAGACGGTTAGGGTTACGATTGGACCTAGGGTTAGGGTTATGTTGAGGGCTAGGGTTAGAGAGACGGTTAGGATTACGATTGGACCTAGGTTTAGCGTTATGTTGAGGGCTAGGGTTAGAGATCTGGTTAGGGTCACCATTGAACCTAGGGTTAGGGTTATGTTGAGGGCCAGGTTTAGAGATCCGGTTAGGGTCAAGATTGGACCTAGGGTTAGGGTTATGTTGAGGGCTAGGGTTAGAGATCCGGATATGGTTACGTTTGGACCTAGGGTTAGGGTTATGTTGAGGTCTAGGGTTAGAGATCGGGTTAGGGTTACAATTGGACCTAGGGTTAGGGTTATGTTGAGGGCTAGGGTTAGAGATCCGGTCAGGGTTACGATTGGACCTAGGGTTAGGGTTATGTTGAGGGCTAGGGTTAGAGAGACGGTTAGGGTTCCGACTGGACCTAGGGTTAGGGTTATGTTGAGGGCTAGGGTTAGAGAGACGGTTAGTGTCACGATTGGACCTAGGGTTAGGGTTATGTTGAGGGCTAGGGTTAGAGATCCTGTTAGGGTCACGATTGGACCTAGGTTAGGGTTATGTTGAGGGCTAGGGTTAGAGATCCGGTTAGGGTTACGATTGGACCTAGGGTTAGGGTTATGTTGAGGGCTACGGTTAGAGATCCGGTTACGGTTACGATTGCACCTAGGGTTAGTGTTATGTTGAGGGCTAGGGTTAGAGATCCGGTTACGGTTACGATTGCACCTAGGGTTAGGGTTTTGTTGAGGGCTAGGGTTAGAGATCCGGTTACGGTTACGATTGCACCTAGGGTTTGGGTTATGTTGAGGGCTAGGGTTAGAGATCCGGTTACGGTTACGATTGCACCTAGGGTTAGGGTTATGTTGAGGGCTAGGGATAGAGATCCGGTTACGGTTACGATTGGACCGAGGGTTAGGGTTATGTTGAGGGCTAGGGTTAGAGATCCAGTTAGGGTCACGATTGGACCTAGGGTTAGGGTTATGTTAAGGGCTAGGGTTAGAGATACGGTTAGAGTAACGATTGGACCTAGGGTTAGGGTTATGTTGAGGGCTAGGGTTAGAGATCCGGTTAGGGTCACGATTGGACCTAGGGTTAGGGTTATGTTGAGGACTAGGGTTAGAGATCCGGTTAGGGTCACAATTGGACCTTGGGTTAGGGTTATGTTGAGGGCTAGCGTTAGAGATCCGGTTAGGGTTACGATTGGACCTAGGGTTAGGGTTATGTTGAGGGCTAGGGTTAGAGATCCGGTTAGGGTTACGATTGCACCTAGGGTTAGGGTTATGTTGAGGGCTAGGGTTAGAGATCCGGTTGGGGTTACGATTGGACCTAGGGTTAGGGTGATGTTGAGGGCTAGGGTTAGAGATCCGGTTAGGGTCACGATTGCACCTTGGGTTAGGGTTATGTTGAGGGCTAGGGTTAGAGATCCGGTTAGGGTTACGATTGCACCTAGGGTTAGGGTTATGTTGAGAACTAGGTTTAGAGATTCGGTTAGGGTTACGATTGGACCTAGGGTTAGCGTTATGTTGAGCGTTAGGGATAGAGATCCGGTTAGGGTCACGATTGGACCTAGGGTTAGGGTTATGTTGAGGGCTAGGGTTAGAGATACGGTTAGGGTCACGATTGGACCTAGGGTTAGGGTTATGTTGAGGGCTAGGGATAGAGATCCGGTTACGGTTACGATTGGACCGAGGGTTAGGGTTATGTTGAGGGCTAGGGTTAGAGATCCAGTTAGGGTCACGATTGGACCTAGGGTTAGGGTTATGTTAAGGGCTAGGGTTAGAGATACGGTTAGAGTAACGATTGGACCTAGGGTTAGGGTTATGTTGAGGGCTAGGGTTAGAGATCCGGTTAGGGTCACGATTGGACCTAGGGTTAGGGTTATGTTGAGGACTAGGGTTAGAGATCCGGTTAGGGTCACAATTGGACCTTGGGTTAGGGTTATGTTGAGGGCTAGCGTTAGAGATCCGGTTAGGGTTACGATTGGACCTAGGGTTAGGGTTATGTTGAGGGCTGGGGTTAGAGATCCGGTTAGGGTTACGATTGCACCTAGGGTTAGGGTTATGTTGAGGGCTAGGGTTAGAGATCCGGTTGGGGTTACGATTGGACCTAGGGTTAGGGTGATGTTGAGGGCTAGGGTTAGAGATCCGGTTAGGGTCACGATTGCACCTTGGGTTAGGGTTATGTTGAGGGCTAGGGTTAGAGATCCGGTTAGGGTTACGATTGCACCTAGGGTTAGGGTTATGTTGAGAACTAGGTTTAGAGATTCGGTTAGGGTTACGATTGGACCTAGGGTTAGCGTTATGTTGAGCGTTAGGGATAGAGATCCGGTTAGGGTCACGATTGGACCTAGGGTTAGGGTTATGTTGAGGGCTAGGGTTAGAGATACGGTTAGGGTCACGATTGGACCTAGGGTTAGGGTTATGTTGAGGGCTAGGGTTAGAGATCCGGTTAGGGTCACGATTGTACCTTGGGTTAGGGTTATGTTGAGGGCTAGGGTTAGAGATCCGGTTAGGGTTACCATTGGACCTAGGGTTAGGGTTATGTTGAGGGCTAGGGTTAGAGATCCGGTTAGGGTTACGATTGTACCTAGGGTTAGGGTTATGTTGAGGGTAGGGTTAGAGATCCGGGTAGGGTTACGATTGGACCTAGCGTTAGGGTTATGTTGAGGGCTAGGGTTAGAGAGACGGTTAGGGTTACGATTGGACCTAGGGTTAGGGTTATGTTGAGGGCAGGGTTAGAGATCCGGTTAGGGTCACGATTGGACCTAGGGTTAGGGTTATGTTGAGGGCTAGGCTTAGAGATCCGGTTAGGGTCACGATTGAACCTAGGGTTAGGGTTATGTTGAGGGCCAGGGTTAGAGATCCGGTTAGGTTCACGATTGGAACTAGGGTTAGGGTTATGTTGAGGGCTAGGGTTAGAGAGACGGTTAGGGTCACGATTGGACCTAGGGTTAGGGTTAAGTTGAGGGCTAGGGTTAGAGAGACGGTTAGGGTTCCGATTGGACCTAGGGTTAGGGTTATGTTGAGGGCTAGGGTTAGAGATCCGGTTAGGGTTACGATTGGACCTAGGGTTAGGGTTATGTTGAGGGCTAGGGTTAGAGATCCGGGTAGGGTTACGATTGGACCTAGGGTTAGGGTTATGTTGAGGTCTAGGGTTAGAGATCCGGTTACGGTTACAATTGGACCTAGGGTTAGTGTTATGTTGAGGGCTAGGGGTAGAGATCCGGTTACGGTTACGATTGCACCTAGGGTTAGGGTTATGTTGAGGGCTAGGGTAAGAGATCCGGTTACGGTTACGATTGCACCTAGGGTTAGGGTTATGTTGAGGGCTAGGGTTAGAGATCCGGTTACGGTTACGATTGGACCTAGGGTTAGGGTTATGTTGAGGGCTAGGGTTAGAGATACGGTTAGGGTCACGATTGGACCTAGGGTTAGGGTTATGTTGACGGCTAGGGTTAGAGATCCGGTTACGGTTACGATTGGACCTAGGGTTAGGGTTATGTTGAGGGCTAGGGTTAGAGATACGGTTAGGGTCACGATTGGACCTAGGGTTAGGGTTATGTTGACGGCTAGGGTTAGAGATCCGGTTAGGGTTACGATTGGACCTAGGGTTTGGGTGATGTTGAGGGCTAGGGTTAGAGATCCGGTTAGGGTCACGATTGGACCTAGGGTTATGGTTATGTTGAGGGCTAGGGTTAGAGATCAGGTTAGGGTCACGATTGGACCTAGGGTTAGGGTTATGTTGAGGGCTAGGGTTAGAGATTCGGTTAGGGTTACGATTGGACCTAGGGTTAGCGTTATGTTGAGGGCTAGGGATAGAGATCAGGTTAGGGTCACGTTTGGACCTAGGGTTAGGGTTATGTTGAGGGCTAGGGTTAGAGATCCGGTTAGGGTCACGATTGGACCTAGGGTTAGGGTTATGTTGAGGGCTAGGGTTAGAGATCCGGTTAGGGTTACGATTGGACCTAGGGTTAGGGTTACGTTGAGGGCTACGGTCAGAGAGACGGTTAGGGTTACGATTGGACCTAGGGTTAGGGTTATGTTGAGGGCTAGGGTTAGAGAGACGGTTAGGATTACGATTGGACCTAGGTTTAGCGTTATGTTGAGGGCTAGGGTTAGAGATCTGGTTAGGGTCACCATTGAACCTAGGGTTAGGGTTATGTTGAGGGCCAGGTTTAGAGATCCGGTTAGGGTCAAGATTGGACCTAGGGTTAGGGTTATGTTGAGGGCTAGGGTTAGAGATCCGGATATGGTTACGTTTGGACCTAGGGTTAGGGTTATGTTGAGGTCTAGGGTTAGAGATCGGGTTAGGGTTACAATTGGACCTAGGGTTAGGGTTATGTTGAGGGCTAGGGTTAGAGATCCGGTCAGGGTTACGATTGGACCTAGGGTTAGGGTTATGTTGAGGGCTAGGGTTAGAGAGACGGTTAGGGTTCCGACTGGACCTAGGGTTAGGGTTATGTTGAGGGCTAGGGTTAGAGAGACGGTTAGTGTCACGATTGGACCTAGGGTTAGGGTTATGTTGAGGGCTAGGGTTAGAGATCCTGTTAGGGTCACGATTGGACCTAGGTTAGGGTTATGTTGAGGGCTAGGGTTAGAGATCCCGTTAGGGTTAGCATTGCACCTAGGGTTAGGGTTATGTTGAGGGCTAGGGTTAGAGATCCGGTTACGTTTACGATTGCAACTAGGGTTAGGGTTATGTTGAGGGCTAGGGTTAGAGATCCGATTAGGGTTAAGATTGGACCTAGGGTTAGGGTTATGTTGAGGGCTAGGGTTAGAGATCCGGGTAGGGTTACTATTGGACCTAGGGTTAGGGTTATGTTGAGGGCTAGGGTTAGAGATCCGGTTACGGTTACAATTGGACCTAGGGTTAGGGTTATGTTGAGGGCTAGGTTTAGAGATCCGGTTAGGGTTACGATTGGACCTAGGGTTAGGGTTATGTTGAGGGCTAGGGTTAGAGATCCGGTTAGGGTCATGATTGGACCTAGGTTAGTGTTATGTTGAGGGCTAGGGTTAGAGATCCTCTTAGGGTCACGATTGGACCTAGGGTTAGGGTGATGTTGAGGGCTAGGGTTAGAGATCCGGTTAGGGTTACGATTGGACCTAGGGTTAGGGTTACGTTGAGGGCTACGGTCAGAGAGACGGTTAGGGTTACGATTGGACCTAGGGTTAGGGTTATGTTGAGGGCTAGGGTTAGAGAGACGGTTAGGGTTACGATTGGACCTAGGTTTAGCGTTATGTTGAGGGCTAGGGTTAGAGATCTGGTTAGGGTCACCATTGAACCTAGGGTTAGTGTTATGTTGAGGGCCAGGATTAGAGATCCGGTTAGGGTCACGATTGGACCTAGGGTTAGGGTTATGTTGAGGGCTAGGATTAGAGAGACGGTTAGGGTTACGATTGGACCTAGGGTTAGGGTTATGTTGAGGGCTAGGGTTAGAGATCCGGATATGGTTACAATTGGACCTAGGGTTAGGGTTATGTTGAGGTCTAGGGTTAGAGATCCGTTTAGGGTTAAAATTGGACCTAGGGTTAGGGTTATGTTGAGGGCTAGGGTCAGAGATCCGGTTAGGGTTACGATTGGACCTAGGGTTAGGGTTATGTTGAGGGCTAGGGTTAGAGAGACGGTTAGGGTTCCGATTGGACCTTGGGTTAGGGTTATGTTGAGGGCTAGGGTTAGAGAGACGGTTAGTGTCACGATTGGACCTAGGGTTAGGGTTATGTTGAGGGCTAGGGTTAGAGATCCTGTTAGGGTCACGATTGGACCTAGGTTAGGGTTATGTTGAGGGCTAGGGTGAGAGATCCCGTTAGGGTTAGCATTGCACCTAGGGTTAGGGTTATGTTGAGGGCTAGGGTTAGAGATCCGGTTACGGTTACGATTGCACCTAGGGTTAGGGTTATGTTGAGGGCTAGGGTTAGAGATCCGATTAGGGTTAAGATTGGACCTAGGGTTAGGGTTATGTTGAGGGCTAGGGTTCGAGATCCGGGTAGGGTTACTATTGGACCTAGGGTTAGGGTTATGTTGAGGGCTAGGGTTAGAGATCCGGTTACGGTTACAATTGGACCTAGGGTTAGGGTTATGTTGAGGGCTAGGTTTAGAGATCCGGTTAGGGTTACGATTGGACCTAGGGTTAGGCTTATGTTGAGGGCTAGGGTTAGAGATCCGGTTAGGGTCACGATTGGACCTAGGTTAGTGTTATGTTGAGGGCTAGGGTTAGAGATCCTCTTAGGGTCACGATTGGACCTAGGGTTAGGGTGATGTTGAGAGCTAGGGTTAGAGATCCGGTTAGGGTTACGATTGGACCTAGGGTTATGGTGATGTTGATGGCTAGGGTTAGAGATCCGGTTAGGGTTACGATTGGAGCTAGGGTTAGGGTCATGTTGAGGGTTAGGGTTAGAGATCCGGTTAGGGTTACGATTGGACCTAGGGTTAGGGTTATGTTGAGGGCTAGGGTTAGAGATCCCGTTAGGGTTACGATTGGACCTAGGGTTAGGGTTATGTTGAGGGCTAGGGTTAGAGATCCGGTTAGGGTTACGATTGGACCTAGGGTTAGGGTTATGTTGAGGGCTAGGGTTAGAGATCCGGTTAGGGTTACGATTGGACCTCTGGTTAGGGTTATGTTGAGGGCTAGGGTTAGAGAGACGGTTACGGTTACGATTGGACCTAGGGTTAGGGTTATGTTGAGGGCAGGGTTAGAGATCCGGTTCGGGTCACGATTGGACCTAGGGTTAGGGTTATGTTGAGGGCTAGGGTTAGAGATCCGGTCAGGGTTACGATTGGACCTAGGGTTAGGGTTATGTTGAGGGCAAGGGTTAGAGATCCGGTCAGGGTTACAATTGGACCTAGGGTTAGTGTTATGTTGAGGGCTAGGGTTAGAGATCCGGTTACGGTTACGATTGCACCTAGGGTTAGGGTTATGTTGAGGGCTAGGGTTAGAGATCCGGTTACGGTTACGATTGCACCTACGGTTAGGGTTATGTTGAGGGCTAGGGTTAGAGATCCGGTTAGGGTTACGATTGGACCTAGGGTTAGCGTTACGTTGAGGGCTAAGGTCAGAGAGACTGTTAGGGTTACGATTGGACCTAGGGTTAGGGTTATGTTGAGGGCTAGGGTTAGAGAGACGGTTAGGGTTACGATTGGACCTACGTTTAGCGTTATGTTGAGGGCTAGGCTTAGAGATCCGGTTAGGGTCACGATTGAACCTAGGGTTAGGGTTATGTTGAGGGCCAGGGTTAGAGATCCGGTTAGGTTCACGATTGGAACTAGGGTTAGGGTTATGTTGAGGGCTAGGGTTAGAGAGACGGTTAGGGTCACGATTGGACCTAGGGTTAGGGTTAAGTTGAGGGCTAGGGTTAGAGAGACGGTTAGGGTTCCGATTGGACCTAGGGTTAGGGTTATGTTGAGGGCTAGGGTTAGAGATCCGGTTAGGGTTACGATTGGACCTAGGGTTAGGGTTATGTTGAGGGCTAGGGTTAGAGATCCGGGTAGGGTTACGATTGGACCTAGGGTTAGGGTTATGTTGAGGTCTAGGGTTAGAGATCCGGTTACGGTTACAATTGGACCTAGGGTTAGTGTTATGTTGAGGGCTAGGGGTAGAGATCCGGTTACGGTTACGATTGCACCTAGGGTTAGGGTTATGTTGAGGGCTAGGGTAAGAGATCCGGTTACGGTTACGATTGCACCTAGGGTTAGGGTTATGTTGAGGGCTAGGGTTAGAGATCCGGTTACGGTTACGATTGGACCTAGGGTTAGGGTTATGTTGAGGGCTAGGGTTAGAGATACGGTTAGGGTCACGATTGGACCTAGGGTTAGGGTTATGTTGACGGCTAGGGTTAGAGATCCGGTTACGGTTACGATTGGACCTAGGGTTAGGGTTATGTTGAGGGCTAGGGTTAGAGATACGGTTAGGGTCACGATTGGACCTAGGGTTAGGGTTATGTTGACGGCTAGGGTTAGAGATCCGGTTAGGGTTACGATTGGACCTAGGGTTTGGGTGATGTTGAGGGCTAGGGTTAGAGATCCGGTTAGGGTCACGATTGGACCTAGGGTTATGGTTATGTTGAGGGCTAGGGTTAGAGATCAGGTTAGGGTCACGATTGGACCTAGGGTTAGGGTTATGTTGAGGGCTAGGGTTAGAGATTCGGTTAGGGTTACGATTGGACCTAGGGTTAGCGTTATGTTGAGGGCTAGGGATAGAGATCAGGTTAGGGTCACGTTTGGACCTAGGGTTAGGGTTATGTTGAGGGCTAGGGTTAGAGATCCGGTTAGGGTCACGATTGGACCTAGGGTTAGGGTTATGTTGAGGGCTAGGGTTAGAGATCCGGTTAGGGTTACGATTGGACCTAGGGTTAGGGTTACGTTGAGGGCTACGGTCAGAGAGACGGTTAGGGTTACGATTGGACCTAGGGTTAGGGTTATGTTGAGGGCTAGGGTTAGAGAGACGGTTAGGATTACGATTGGACCTAGGTTTAGCGTTATGTTGAGGGCTAGGGTTAGAGATCTGGTTAGGGTCACCATTGAACCTAGGGTTAGGGTTATGTTGAGGGCCAGGTTTAGAGATCCGGTTAGGGTCAAGATTGGACCTAGGGTTAGGGTTATGTTGAGGGCTAGGGTTAGAGATCCGGATATGGTTACGTTTGGACCTAGGGTTAGGGTTATGTTGAGGTCTAGGGTTAGAGATCGGGTTAGGGTTACAATTGGACCTAGGGTTAGGGTTATGTTGAGGGCTAGGGTTAGAGATCCGGTCAGGGTTACGATTGGACCTAGGGTTAGGGTTATGTTGAGGGCTAGGGTTAGAGAGACGGTTAGGGTTCCGACTGGACCTAGGGTTAGGGTTATGTTGAGGGCTAGGGTTAGAGAGACGGTTAGTGTCACGATTGGACCTAGGGTTAGGGTTATGTTGAGGGCTAGGGTTAGAGATCCTGTTAGGGTCACGATTGGACCTAGGTTAGGGTTATGTTGAGGGCTAGGGTTAGAGATCCGGTTAGGGTTACGATTGGACCTAGGGTTAGGGTTATGTTGAGGGCTACGGTTAGAGATCCGGTTACGGTTACGATTGCACCTAGGGTTAGTGTTATGTTGAGGGCTAGGGTTAGAGATCCGGTTACGGTTACGATTGCACCTAGGGTTAGGGTTTTGTTGAGGGCTAGGGTTAGAGATCCGGTTACGGTTACGATTGCACCTAGGGTTTGGGTTATGTTGAGGGCTAGGGTTAGAGATCCGGTTACGGTTACGATTGCACCTAGGGTTAGGGTTATGTTGAGGGCTAGGGATAGAGATCCGGTTACGGTTACGATTGGACCGAGGGTTAGGGTTATGTTGAGGGCTAGGGTTAGAGATCCAGTTAGGGTCACGATTGGACCTAGGGTTAGGGTTATGTTAAGGGCTAGGGTTAGAGATACGGTTAGAGTAACGATTGGACCTAGGGTTAGGGTTATGTTGAGGGCTAGGGTTAGAGATCCGGTTAGGGTCACGATTGGACCTAGGGTTAGGGTTATGTTGAGGACTAGGGTTAGAGATCCGGTTAGGGTCACAATTGGACCTTGGGTTAGGGTTATGTTGAGGGCTAGCGTTAGAGATCCGGTTAGGGTTACGATTGGACCTAGGGTTAGGGTTATGTTGAGGGCTAGGGTTAGAGATCCGGTTAGGGTTACGATTGCACCTAGGGTTAGGGTTATGTTGAGGGCTAGGGTTAGAGATCCGGTTGGGGTTACGATTGGACCTAGGGTTAGGGTGATGTTGAGGGCTAGGGTTAGAGATCCGGTTAGGGTCACGATTGCACCTTGGGTTAGGGTTATGTTGAGGGCTAGGGTTAGAGATCCGGTTAGGGTTACGATTGCACCTAGGGTTAGGGTTATGTTGAGAACTAGGTTTAGAGATTCGGTTAGGGTTACGATTGGACCTAGGGTTAGCGTTATGTTGAGCGTTAGGGATAGAGATCCGGTTAGGGTCACGATTGGACCTAGGGTTAGGGTTATGTTGAGGGCTAGGGTTAGAGATACGGTTAGGGTCACGATTGGACCTAGGGTTAGGGTTATGTTGAGGGCTAGGGATAGAGATCCGGTTACGGTTACGATTGGACCGAGGGTTAGGGTTATGTTGAGGGCTAGGGTTAGAGATCCAGTTAGGGTCACGATTGGACCTAGGGTTAGGGTTATGTTAAGGGCTAGGGTTAGAGATACGGTTAGAGTAACGATTGGACCTAGGGTTAGGGTTATGTTGAGGGCTAGGGTTAGAGATCCGGTTAGGGTCACGATTGGACCTAGGGTTAGGGTTATGTTGAGGACTAGGGTTAGAGATCCGGTTAGGGTCACAATTGGACCTTGGGTTAGGGTTATGTTGAGGGCTAGCGTTAGAGATCCGGTTAGGGTTACGATTGGACCTAGGGTTAGGGTTATGTTGAGGGCTGGGGTTAGAGATCCGGTTAGGGTTACGATTGCACCTAGGGTTAGGGTTATGTTGAGGGCTAGGGTTAGAGATCCGGTTGGGGTTACGATTGGACCTAGGGTTAGGGTGATGTTGAGGGCTAGGGTTAGAGATCCGGTTAGGGTCACGATTGCACCTTGGGTTAGGGTTATGTTGAGGGCTAGGGTTAGAGATCCGGTTAGGGTTACGATTGCACCTAGGGTTAGGGTTATGTTGAGAACTAGGTTTAGAGATTCGGTTAGGGTTACGATTGGACCTAGGGTTAGCGTTATGTTGAGCGTTAGGGATAGAGATCCGGTTAGGGTCACGATTGGACCTAGGGTTAGGGTTATGTTGAGGGCTAGGGTTAGAGATACGGTTAGGGTCACGATTGGACCTAGGGTTAGGGTTATGTTGAGGGCTAGGGTTAGAGATCCGGTTAGGGTCACGATTGTACCTTGGGTTAGGGTTATGTTGAGGGCTAGGGTTAGAGATCCGGTTAGGGTTACCATTGGACCTAGGGTTAGGGTTATGTTGAGGGCTAGGGTTAGAGATCCGGTTAGGGTTACGATTGTACCTAGGGTTAGGGTTATGTTGAGGGTAGGGTTAGAGATCCGGGTAGGGTTACGATTGGACCTAGCGTTAGGGTTATGTTGAGGGCTAGGGTTAGAGAGACGGTTAGGGTTACGATTGGACCTAGGGTTAGGGTTATGTTGAGGGCAGGGTTAGAGATCCGGTTAGGGTCACGATTGGACCTAGGGTTAGGGTTATGTTGAGGGCTAGGGTTAGAGATCCGGTTAGGGTTACAATTGGACCTAGGGTTAGGGTTATGTTGAGGGCTAGCGTTAGAGATCCGGTTAGGGTTACGATTGGACCTAGGGTTAGGGTTATGTTGAGGGCAGGGATAGAGATCCGGTTAGGGTCACGATTGGACCTAGGGTTAGGGTTATGTTGAGGGCTAGGGTTAGAGATCCGGTTAGGGTTACAATTGGACCTAGGGTTAGGGTTATGTTGAGGGCTAGCGTTAGAGATCCGGTTAGGGTTACGATTGTACCTAGGGTTAGGGTTATGTTGAGGGCAGGGTTAGAGATCCGGTTAGGGTCACGATTGGACCTAGGGTTAGGGTTATGTTGAGGGCTAGGGTTAGAGATCCGGTTAGGGTTACAATTGGACCTAGGGTTAGGGTTATGTTGAGGGCTAGCGTTAGAGATACGGTTAGGGTTACGATTGGACCTAGGGTTAGGGTTATGTTGAGGGCTAGGGTTAGAGATCCGGTTAGGGTTACGATTGGACCTAGGGTTAGGGTTATGTTGAGGGCTAGGGTTAGAGAGACGGTTAGGGTTCCGATTGGACCTAGGGTTAGGGTTATGTTGAGGGCTAGGGTTAGAGATCCGTGTAGGGTTACGATTGAACCTAGGGTTAGGGTTATGTTGAGGGCTAGGGTTAGAGATCCGGTTACGGTTACGATTGCACCTAGGGTTAGGGTTATGTTGAGGGCTAGGGTTAGAGATCCGGTTAGGGTTACGATTGGACCTAGGGTTAGGGTTACGTTGAGGGCTACGGTCAGAGAGACTGTTAGGGTTACGATTGGACCTAGGGTTAGGGTTATGTTGAGGGCTAGGGTTAGAGAGACGGTTAGGGTTACGATTGGACCTAGGTTTAGCGTTATGTTGAGGGCTAGGCTTAGAGATCCGGTTAGGGTCACGATTGGACCTAGGGTTAGGGTTATGTTGAGGGCTAGGGTTAGAGAGACGGTTAGGGTTCCGATTGGACCTAGGGTTAGGGTTATGTTGAGGGCTAGGGTTAGAGATCCGGTTAGGGTTACGATTGGACCTAGGGTTAGGGTTATGTTGAGGGCTAGGGTTAGAGATCCGGTTAGGGTTACGATTGGACCTAGGGTTAGGGTTATGTTGAGGGCTAGGGTTAGAGATCCGGGTAGGGTTACGATTGGACCTAGGGTTAGGGTTATGTTGAGGGCTAGGGTTAGAGATCCGGTTACGGTTACAATTGGACCTAGGGTTAGTGTTATGTTGAGGGCTAGGGGTAGAGATCCGGTTACGGTTACGATTGCACCTAGGGTTAGGGTTATGTTGAGGGCTAGGGTAAGAGATCCGGTTACGGTTACGATTGCACCTAGGGTTAGGGTTATGTTGAGGGCTAGGGTTAGAGATCCGGTTACGGTTACGATTGGACCTAGGGTTAGGGTTATGTTGAGGGCTAGGGTTAGAGATTCGGTTAGGGTTACGATTGGACCTAGGGTTAGTGTTATGTTGAGGGCTAGGAATAGAGATCAGGTTAGGGTCACGTTTGGACCTAGGGTTAGGGTTATGTTGAGGGCTAGGGTTAGAGATCCGGTTAGGGTCACGATTGGACCTAGGGTTAGGGTTATGTTGAGGGCTAGGGTTAGAGATCCGGTTAGGGTTACGATTGGACCTAGGGTTAGGGTTACGTTGAGGGCTACGGTCAGAGAGACGGTTAGGGTTACGATTGGACCTAGGGTTAGGGTTATGTTGAGGGCTAGGGTTAGAGAGACGGTTAGGGTTACGATTGGACCTAGGTTTAGCGTTATGTTGAGGGCTAGGGTTACAGATCTGGTTAGGGTCACCATTGAACCTAGGGTTAGGGTTATGTTGAGGGCCAGGTTTAGAGATCCGGTTAGGGTCAAGATTGGACCTAGGGTTAGGGTTATGTTGAGGGCTAGGGTTAGAGATCCGGATATGGTTACGTTTGGACCTAGGGTTAGGGTTATGTTGAGGTCTAGGGTTAGAGATCCGGTTAGGGTTACAATTGGACCTAGGGTTAGGGTTATGTTGAGGGCTAGGGTTAGAGATCCGGTCAGGGTTACGATTGGACCTAGGGTTAGGGTTATGTTGAGGGCTAGGGTTAGAGAGACGGTTAGGGTTCCGATTGGACCTAGCGTTAGGGTTATGTTGAGGGCTAGGGTTAGAGAGACGGTTAGTGTCACGATTGGACCTAGGGTTAGGGTTATGTTGAGGGCTAGGGTTAGAGATCCTGTTAGGGTCACGATTGTTCCTAGGTTAGGGTTATGTTGAGGGCTAGGGTTAGAGATCCCGTTAGGGTTAGCATTGCACCTAGGGTTAGGGTTATGTTGAGGGCTAGGGTTAGAGATCCGGTTACGGTTACGATTGCACCTAGGGTTAGGGTTATGTTGAGGGCTAGGGTTAGAGATCCGATTAGGGTTAAGATTGGACCTAGGGTTAGGGTTATGTTGAGGGCTAGGGTTCGAGATCCGGGTAGGGTTACTATTCGACCTAGGGTTAGGGTTATGTTGAGGGCTAGGGTTAGAGATCCGGTTACGGTTACAATTGGACCTAGGGTTAGGGTTATGTTGAGGGCTAGGTTTAGAGATCCGGTTAGGGTTACGATTGGACCTAGGGTTAGGGTTATGTTGAGGGCTAGGGTTAGAGATCCGGTTAGGGTCACGATTGGACCTAGGTTAGTGTTATGTTGAGGGCTGGGGTTAGAGATCCTCTTAGGGTCACGATTGGACCTAGGGTTAGGGTGATGTTGAGGGCTAGGGTTAGAGATCCGGTTAGGGTTACGATTGGACCTAGGGTTATGGTGATGTTGATGGCTAGGGTTAGAGATCCGGTTAGGGTTACGATTGGACCTAGGGTTAGGGTCATGTTGAGGGTTAGGGTTAGAGATCCGGTTAGGGTTACGATTGGACCTAGGGTTAGGGTTATGTTGAGGGCTAGGTTTAGAGATCCCGTTAGGGTTACGATTGGACCTAGGGTTAGGGTTATGTTGAGGGCTAGGGTTAGAGTTCCTGTTAGGGTTACGATTGGACCTAGGGTTAGGGTTATGTTGAGGGCTAGGGTTAGAGATCCGGTTAGGGTTACGATTGGACCTCTGGTTAGGGTTATGTTGAGGGCTAGGGTTAGAGAGTCGGTTACGGTTACGATTGGACCTAGGGTTAGGGTTATGTTGAGGGCAGGGTTAGAGATCCGGTTCGGGTCACTATTGGACCTAGGGTTAGGGTTATGTTGAGGGCTAGGGTTAGAGATCCGGTTAGGGTTACAATTGGACCTAGGGTTAGGGTTATGTTGAGGGCTAGGGTTAGAGATCCGGTCAGGGTTACGATTGGACCTAGGGTTAGGGTTATGTTGAGGGCAAGGGTTAGAGATCCGGTCAGGGTTACAATTGGACCTAGGGTAAGTGTTATGTTGAGGGCTAGGGTTAGAGATCCGGTTACGGTTACGATTGCACCTAGGGTTAGGGTTATGTTGAGGGCTAAGGTTAGAGATCCGGTTACGGTTACGATTGCACCTAGGGTTTGGGTTATGTTGAGGGCTAGGGTTAGAGATCCGGTCAGGGTTACAATTGGACCTAGGGTTAGTGTTATGTTGAGAGCTAGGGTTAGAGATCCGGTTACGGTTACGATTGCACCTAGGGTTAGGGTTATGTTGAGGGCTAGGGTTAGAGATCCGGTTAGGGTTACAATTGGACCTAGGGTTAGGGTTATATTGAGGGCTAGGGATAGAGATCAGGTTAGGGTCACGTTTGGACCTAGGGTAAGGGTTATGTTGAGGGCTAGGATTAGAGATCCGGTTACGGTCACGATTGGACCTAGGGTTAGGGTTATGTTGAGGGCTAGGGTTAGAGATCCGGTTAGGGTTACGATCGGACCTAGGGTTAGGGTGATGTTGAGGGCTAGGGTTAGAGATCCGGTTAGGGTTACGATTGGACCTAGAGTTATGGTGATGTTGATGGCTAGGGTTAGAGATCCGGTTAGGGTTATGATTGGACCTAGGGTTAGGGTTATGTTGAGGGCTAGGGTTAGAGATCCGGTTAGGGTTACGATTGGACCTAGGGTTAGGGTTATGTTGAGGGCTACGGTTAGAGATCCGGTTAGGTTTACGATTGCACCTAGGGTTAGGGTTATGTTGAGGGCTAGGGTTAGAGATCCGGATAGGGTCACGATTGGACCTAGGGTTAGGGTTATGTTGACGGCTAGGGTTAGAGATCCGGTTAGGGTTACGATTGGACCTAGGGTTAGGGTGATGTTGAGGGCTAGGGTTAGAGATCCGGTTAGGGTTACGATTGGACCTAGGGTTATGGTGATGTTGATGGCTAGGTTTAGAGATCCGGTTGGGGATACGATTGGACCTAGGGTTAGGGTGATGTGGAGGGTTAGGGTTAGAGATCCGGTTAGGGTTACGATTGGACCTAGGGTTAGGGTTATGTTGAGGACTAGGGTTAGAGATCCCGTTAGGGTTACGATTGGACCTAGGGTTAAGGTTATGTTGAGGGCTAGGGTTAGAGATCCTGTTAGGGTTACGATTGGACCTAGGCTTAGTGTTATGTTGAGGGCTAAGGTTAGAGATCCGGTTAGGGTTACGATTGGACCTAGGGTTAGGGTTATGTTGAGGGCTAGGGTTAGAGAGACGGTTAGGGTCACGATTGGACCTAGGGTTAGTGTTATGTTGAGGGCTAGGGTTAGAGATCCGGTTAGGGTCACGATTGGACCTAGGTTAGGGTTATGTTGAGGGCTAGGGTTAGAGATCCCGTTAGGGTTACGATTGGACCTAGGGTTAGGGTTATGTTGAGGGCTAGGGTTAGAGATCCGGTTAGGGTCACGATTGGACCTAGGGTTAGGGTTATGTTGAGGGCTAGGGTTAGAGATCCGGTTAGGGTCACGATTGGACATAGGGTTAGGGTTATGTTGAGGGCTAGGGTTAGAGATCCCGTTGGGGTTACGATTGGACCAAGGGTTACGGTTATGTTGCGGGCTAGGATTAGAGATCCGGTTACGGTTACGATTGCACCTAGGGTTAGGGTTATGTTGAGGGCTAGGGTTAGAGATCCGGTTACGGTTAAGATTGGACCTAGGGTTAGGGTTATGTTGAGGGCTAGGTTTAGAGATCCGAGTAGGGTTACGATTGGACCTAGGGTTAGGGTTATGTTGAGGGCAAGGGTTAGAGATCCGGTTAGGGTCACGATTGGACCTAGGGTTACGGTTATGTTGAGGGCTAGGTTTAGAGATCCGGTTAGGGTTACAATTGGACCTAGGGTTAGGGTTATGTTGAGGGCTAGGGTTAGAGATCCGGTTAGGGTTACGATTGGACCTAGGGTTAGGGTTATGTTGAGGGCTAGGGTTAGAGATCCGGTTAGGGTTACGATTGCACCTAGGGTTAGGGTTATGTAGAGGGCCAGGGTTAGAGATCAGGGTAGGGTTACGATTGCACCTAGGGTTAGGGTAATGTTGACGGCTAGGGTTAGAGATCCGGTTAGGGTCACGATTGGACCTAGGGTTAGGGTTATGTTGAGGGCTAGTGTTAGAGATCCGGTTAGGGTCACGATTGCACCTTGGGTTATGTTGAGAGCTAGGGTTAGAGATCCGGTTAGGGTTACGATTGCACCTAGGGTTAGGTTTATGTTGAGGGGTAGGGTTAGAGATCCGGTTAGTGTCACGATTGGACCTAGGGTTAGGGTTTTGTTGAGGGCTAGGGTTAGAGATCCGGTTAGGGTCACGATTGGACCTAGGATTAGGGTTATGTTGAGGGCTAGGGTTAGAGATTCGGTTAGAGTTACGATTGGACCTAGGGTTAGCGTTATGTTGAGGGCCAGGGATAGAGATCAGGTTAGGGTCACGTTTGGACCTAGGGTTAGGGTTATGTTGAGGGCTAGGGTTAGAGATCCGGTTAGGGTCACGATTGAACCTAGGGTTAGGGTTATGTTGTGGGCCAGGTTTAGAGATCCGGTTAGGGTCACGATTGGACGTAGGGTTAGGGTTACGTTGAGGGCTACGGTCAGAGAGACGGTTAGGGTTACGATTGGACCTAGGGTTAGGGTTATGTTGAGGGCTAGGGTTAGAGAGACGGTTAGGGTTACGATTGGACCTAGGGTTAGGGTTATGTTGAGGGCTAGGGTTAGAGATCCGGTTAGGGTCACGATTGAACCTAGGGTTAGGGTTATGTTGAGGGCCAGGTTTAGAGATCCGGTTAGGGTCACGATTGGACCTAGGGTTAGGGTTTTGTTGAGGGCTAGGGTTAAAGAGACGGTTAGGGTCACGATTGGACCTAGGGTTAGGGTTATGTTGAGGGCTAGGATTAGCGAGACGGTTAGGGTTACGATTGGACCTAGGGTTAGGGTTATGTTGATGGCTAGGGTTAGAGATTCGGTTAGGGTTAAGATTGGACCTAGGGTTAGGGTTATGTTGAGGGCTAGGGTTAGAGATCCGGTTAGGGTTACGATTGGACCTAGGGTTAGGGTTATGTTGAGGGCTAGGGTTAGAGATCCGGTTAGGGTTACGATTGGACCTAGGGTTAGGGTTATGTTGAGGGCTAGGGTTAGAGATCCGGTTAGGGTTACGATTGGACCGAGGGTTAGGATTATGTTGAGGGCTACGGTTAGAGAGACGGTTAGGGTTCCGATTGGACCTAGGGTTAGGGTTATGTTGAGGGCTAGGGTTAGAGAGACGGTTAGTGTCACGATTGGACCTAGGGTTAGGGTTATGTTGAGGACTAGGGTTAGAGATCCTGTTAGGGTCACTTTTGGACCTAGGTTAGGGTTATGTTGAGGGCTAGGGTTAGAGATCCCGTTAGGGTTACCATTGCACCTAGGGTTAGGGTTATGTTGAGGGCTAGGGTTAGAGATCCGGTTACGGTTACGATTGCACCTAGGGTTAGGGTTATGTTGAGGGTTAGGGTTAGAGATCCGGTAAGGGTTACGATTGGACCTAGGGTTAGGGTTATGTTGAGGGCTAGGATTAGAGATCCGGTTAGGGTTACGATTGGACCTCTCGTTAGGGTTATGTTGAGGGCTAGGGTTAGAGAGACGGTTAGGGTTACGATTGGACCTAGGGTTAGGGTTATGTTGAGGGCAGGGTTAGAGATCCGGTTCGGGTCACGATTGGACCTAGGGTTAGGGTTATGTTGAGGGCTATGGTTAGAGATCCGGTTAGGGTCACGATTGGACCTAGGGTTAGGGTTATGTTGAGGGCTAGGGTTAGAGATTCGGTTAGGGTTACGATTGTACCTAGGGTTAGCGTTATGTTGAGGGCTAGGGATAGAGATCAGGTTAGGGTCTCGTTTGGACCTAGGGTTAGTGTTATGTTGAGGGCTTGGGTTAGAGATCCGGTTAGGGTCACGATTGGACCTAGGGTTAGGGTTATATTGAGGGCTAGGGTTAGAGATCCGGTTAGGGTCACGATTGAACCTAGGGTAAGGGTTATGTTGAGGGCTAGGGTTAGAGAGAGGGTTAGGGTCACGATTGGACCTAGGGTTAGTGTTATGTTGAGGGCTAGGTTTAGAGATCCGGTTAGGGTTACGATTGGACCTAGGGTTAGGGTTATGTTGAGGGCTAGGGTTAGAGATCCGGTTAGGGTTACGATTGGACCTAGGGTTAGGGTTATGTTGAGGGCTAGGGTTAGAGATCCGGTTAGGGTTACGATTGCACCTAGGGTTAGGGTTATGTTGAGGGCTAGGGTTAGAGATCCGGGTAGGGTTACGGTTGTACCTAGGGTTAGGGTTATGTTGAGGGCTAGGGTTAGAGATCCGGTTAGGGTCACTATTGGACCTAGGGTTAGGGTTATGTTGAGGGCTAGGGTTAGAGATCCGGTTAGGGTCACGATTGGACCTAGGGTTAGGGTTATGTTGACGGCTAGGGTTAGAGATCCGGTTAGGGTTACGATTGGACCTAGGGTTAGGGTGATGTTGAGGGCTAGGGTTAGAGATCCGGTTAGGGTTACGATTGGACCTAGGGTTATGGTGATGTTGATGGCTAGGGTTAGAGATCCGGTTGGGGATACGATTGGACCTAGGGTTAGGGTCATGTTGAGGGTTAAGGTTAGAGATCCGGTTAGGGTTACGATTGGACCTAGGGTTAGGATTATGTTGAGGGCTAGGGTTAGAGATCCAGTGAGGGTTACGATTGGACCTACGGTTAGGGTTATGTTGAGGGCTAGGGTTAGAGATCCGGTTAGGGTTACGATTGGACCTAGGGTTAGGGTTATTTGAGGGCTAGGGTTAGAGATCCGGTGAGGGTTACGATTGGACCTACGGTTAGGGTTATGTTGAGGGCTAGGGTTAGAGATCCGGTTAGGGTTACGATTGGACCTAGGGTTAGGGTTATGTTGAGGGCAGGGTTAGAGATCCGGTTAGGGTCACGATTGGACCTAGGGTAAGGGTTATGTTGAGGGCTAGGGTTGGAGATCCGGTTAGGGTCACGATTGGACCTAGGGTTAGGGTTATGTTGAGGGCTACGGTTAGAGATCCGGTTAGGGTCACGATTGGACCTTGGGTTAGGGTTATGTTGAGGACTAGGGTTAGAGATCCGGTTAGGGTCACCATTGGACCTAGGGTTAGGGTTATGTTGAGGGCTAGGGTTAGAGATACGGTTAGGGTCACCTTTGGACCTAAGGTTAGGGTTATGTTGACGGCTAGGGTTAGAGATCCGGTTAGGGTTACGATCGGACCTAGGGTTAGGGTGATGTTGAGGGCTAGGGTTATAGATCCGGTTAGGGTTACGATTGGACCTAGAGTTATGGTGATGTTGATGGCTAGGGTTAGAGATCCGGTTAGGGTTACGATTGGACCTAGGGTTAGGGTTATGTTGAGGGCTAGGGTTAGAGATCCGGTTAGGGTTACGATTGGACCTAGGGTTAGGGTTATGTTGAGGGCTACGGTTAGAGATCCGGTTAGGTTTACGATTGCACCTAGGGTTAGGGTTATATTGAGGGCTAGGGTTAGAGATCCGGATAGGGTCACGATTGGACCTAGGGTTAGGGTTATGTTGACGGCTAGGGTTAGAGATCCGGTTAGGGTTACGATTGGACCTAGGGTTAGGGTGATGTTGAGGGCTAGGGTTAGAGATCCGGTTAGGGTTACGATTGGACCTAGGGTTATGGTGATGTTGATGGCTAGGGTTAGACATCCGGTTGGGGATACGATTGGACCTAGGGTTAGGGTGATGTTGAGGGTTAGGGTTAGAGATCCGGTTAGGGTTACGATTGGACCTAGGGTTAGGGTTATGTTGAGGACTAGGGTTAGAGATCCCGTTAGGGTTACGATTGAACCTAGGGTTAAGGTTATGTTGAGGGCTAGGGTTAGAGATCCGGTTAGGGTTACGATTGGACCTAGGCTTAGTGTTATGTTGAGGGCTAGGGTTAGAGATCCGGTTAGGGTTACGATTGGACCTAGGGTTAGGGTTATGTTGAGGGCTAGGTTTAGAGAGACGGTTAGGGTCACGATTGGACCTAGGGTTAGTGTTATGTTGAGGGCTAGGGTTAGAGATCCGGTTAGGGTCACGATTGGACCTAGGTTAGGGTTATGTTGAGGGCTAGGGTTAGAGATCCCGTTAGGGTTACGATTGGACCTAGGGTTAGGGTTATGTTGAGGGCTAGGGTTAGAGATCCGGTTAGGGTCACGATTGGACCTAGGGTTAGGGTTATGTTGAGGGCTAGGGTTAGAGATCCGGTTAGGGTCACGATTGGACCTAGGGTTCGGGTTATGTTGAGGGCTAGGGTTAGAGATCCCGTTAGGGTTACGATTGGACCTAGGGTTAGGGTTATGTTGCGGGCTAGGGTTAGAGATCCGGTTACGGTTACAATTGCACCTAGGGTTAGGGTTATGTTGAGGGCTAGGGTTAGAGATCCGGTTACGGTTAAGATTGGACCTAGGGTTAGGGTTATGTTGAGGGCTTGGGTTAGAGATCCGGGTAGGGTTACGATTGGACCTAGGGTTAGGGTTATGTTGAGGGCAAGGGTTAGAGATCCGGTTAGGGTCACGATTGGACCTAGGGTTAGGGTTATGTTGAGGGCTAGGTTTAGAGATCCGGTTAGGGTTACAATTGGACCTAGGGTTAGGGTTCTGTTGAGGGCTAGGGTTAGAGATCCGTTTAGGGTTACGATTGGACCTAGGGTTAGGGTTATGTTGAGGGCTAGGGTTAGGGATCTGGTTAGGGTCACCATTGGACCTAGGGTTAGGGTTATGTTGAGGGCTAGTGTTAGAGATCCGGTTAGGGTCACGATTGGACCTAGGGTTAGGGTTATGTTGAAGGCTAGGGTTAGAGATCCGGTTAGGGTCACGATTGGACCTAGGGTTAGGGTGATGTTGAGGGCTAGGGTTAGAGATCCGGTTAGGGTTACGATTGGACCTAGGGTTATGGTGATGTTGATGGCTAGGGTTAGAGATCCGGTTGGGGATACGATTGGACCTAGGGTTAGGGTCATGTTGAGGGTTAAGGTTAGAGATCCGGTTAGGGTTACGATTGGACCTAGGGTTAGGGTTATGTTGAGGGCTAGGGTTAGAGATCCGGTTAGGGTTACGATTGGACCTAGGGTTAGGGTTATGTTGAGGGCTAGGGTTAGAGATCCGGTGAGGGTTACGATTGGACCTACGGTTAGGGTTATGTTGAGGGCTAGGGTTAGAGATCCGGTTAGGGTCACGATTGGACCTAGGGTTAGGGTTATGTTGAGGGCTAGGGTTAGAGATCCGGTTAGGGTCACGATTGGACCAAGGGTTAGGGTTATGTTGAGGGCTAGGGTTAGAGATCCGGTTAGGGTCACGATTGGACCTAGGGTTAGGGTGATGTTGAGGGTTAGGGTTAGAGATCCGGTTAGGGTTACGATTGGACCTAGGGTTAGGGTTATGTTGAGGACTAGGGTTAGAGATCCCGTTAGGGTTACGATTGAACCTAGGGTTAAGGTTATGTTGAGGGCTAGGGTTAGAGATCCGGTTAGGGTTACGATTGGACCTAGGCTTAGTGTTATGTTGAGGGCTAGGGTTAGAGATCCGGTTAGGGTTACGATTGGACCTAGGGTTATTGTTATGTTGAGGGCTAGGGTTAGAGAGACGGTTAGGGTCACGATTGGACCTAGGGTTAGTGTTATGTTGAGGGCTAGGGTTAGAGATCCGGTTAGGGTCACGATTGGACCTAGGTTAGGGTTATGTTGAGGGCTAGCGTTAGAGATCCCGTTAGGGTTACAATTGGACCTAGGGTTAGGGTTATGTTGAGGGCTATGGTTAGAGATCCGGTTAGGGTCACGATTGGACCTAGGGTTAGGGTTATGTTGAGGGCTAGGGTTAGAGATCCGGTTAGGGTCACGATTGGACCTAGGGTTAGTGTTATGTTGAGGGCTAGGGTTAGAGATCCCGTTAGGGTTACCATTGCACCTAGGGTTAGGGTTATGTTGAGGGCTAGGGTTAGAGATCTGATTAGGGTCACGATTGGACCTAGGTTAGGGTTATGTTGAGGGCTAGGGTTAGAGATCCCGTTAGGGTTACCATTGCACCTAGGGTTAGGGTTATGTTGAGGGCTAGGGTTAGAGATCCGGTTACGGTTACGATTGCACCTAGGGTTAGGGTTATGTTGAGGGCTAGGGTTAGAGATCTGATTAGGGTTAAGATTGGACCTAGGGTTAGGGTTATGTTGAGGACTAGGGTTCGAGATCCGGGTAGGGTTACGATTGGACCTAGGGTTAGTGTTATGTTGAGGGCTAGGGTTAGAGATCCGGTTACGGTTACAATTGGACCTAGGGTTAGGGTTATGTTGAGGGCTAGGTTTAGAGATCCGGTTAGGGTTACGATTGGACCTAGGGTTAGGGTTATGTTGAGGGCTAGGGTTAGAGATCCGGTTAGGGTCACGATTGGACCTAGGTTAGTGTTATGTTGAGGGCTAGGGTTAGAGATCCTGTTAGGGTCACGATTGGACCTAGGGTTAGGGTGATGTTGAGGGCTAGGGTTAGAGATCCGGTTAGGGTTACGATTGGACCTAGGGTTATGGTGATGTTGAGGGTTAGGGTTAGAGATCCGGTTAGGGTTACGATTGGACCTAGGGTTATGGTGATGTTGATGGCTAGGGTTAGAGATCCGGTTGGGGATACGATTGGACCTAGGGTTAGGGTCATGTTGAGGGTTAAGGTTAGAGATCCGGTTAGGGTTACGATTGGACCTAGGGTTAGGGTTATGTTGAGGGCTAGGGTTAGAGATCCAGTGAGGGTTACGATTGGACCTACGGTTAGGGTTATGTTGAGGGCTAGGGTTAGAGATCCGGTTAGGGTTACGATTGGACCTAGGGTTAGGGTTATGTTGAGGGCTAGGGTTAGAGATCCGGTGAGGGTTACGATTGGACCTACGGTTAGGGTTATGTTGAGGGCTAGGGTTAGAGATCCGGTTAGGGTTACGATTGGACCTAGGGTTAGGGTTATGTTGAGGGCAGGGTTAGAGATCCGGTTAGGGTCACGATTGGACCTAGGGTAAGGGTTATGTTGAGGGCTAGGGTTAGAGATCCGGTTAGGGTCACGATTGGACCTAGGGTTAGGGTTATGTTGAGGGCTAGGGTTAGAGATCCGGTTAGGGTCACGATTGGACCTTGGGTTAGGGTTATGTTGAGGGCTAGGGTTAGAGATCCGATTAGGGTCACCATTGGACCTAGGGTTAGGGTTATGTTGAGGGCTAGGGTTAGAGATACGGTTAGGGTCACCTTTGGACCTAAGGTTAGGGTTATGTTGACGGCTAGGGTTAGAGATCCGGTTAGGGTTACGATCGGACCTAGGGTTAGGGTGATGTTGAGGGCTAGGGTTAGAGATCCGGTTAGGGTTACGATTGGACCTAGAGTTATGGTGATGTTGATGGCTAGGGTTAGAGATCCGGTTAGGGTTACGATTGGACCTAGGGTTAGGGTTATGTTGAGGGCTAGGGTTAGAGATCCGGTTAGGGTTACGATTGGACCTAGGGTTAGGGTTATGTTGAGGGCTACGGTTAGAGATCCGGTTAGGTTTACGATTGCACCTAGGGTTAGGGTTATGTTGAGGGCTAGGTTTAGAGATCCGGATAGGGTCACGATTGGACCTAGGGTTAGGGTTATGTTGACGGCTAGGGTTAGAGATCCGGTTAGGGTTACGATTGGACCTAGGGTTAGGGTGATGTTGAGGGCTAGGGTTAGAGATCCGGTTAGGGTTACGATTGGACCTAGGGTTATGGTGATGTTGATGGCTAGGGTTAGAGATCCGGTTGGGGATACGATTGGACCTAGGGTTAGGGTGATGTTGAGGGTTAGGGTTAGAGATCCGGTTAGGGTTACGATTGGACCTAGGGTTAGGGTTATGTTGAGGGCTAGGATTAGAGAGACGGTTTGGGTTACGATTGGACCTAGGGTTAGGGTTATGTTGAGGGCTAGGGTTAGAGATCCGGTTAGGGTTACGATAGGACCTAGGGTTAGGGTTATGTTGAGGCTAGGGTTAGAGATCCGGTTAGGGTTACGATTGGACCTAGGGTTAGGGTTATGTTGAGGGCTAGGTTTAGAGATCCGGTTAGGGTTACGATTGGACCTAGGGTTAGGGTTATGTTGAGGGCTAGGGTTAGAGATCCGGTTAGGATTACAATTGGACCTAGGGTTAGGGTTATGTTGAGGGCTAGGGTTAGAGATCAGGTTAGGGTTACGATTGGACCTAGGGTTAAGATTATGTTGAGGGCTAGGGTTAGAGAGACGGTTAGTGTCACGATTGGACCTAGGGTTAGGGTTATGTTGAGGGCTAGGGTTAGAGATCCTGTTAGGGTCACGATTGGACCTAGGTTAGGGTTATGTTGAGGGCTAGGGTTAGAGATCCCGTTAGGGTTACCATTGCACCTAGGGTTAGGGTTATGTTGAGGGCTAGGGTTAGAGATCCGGTTACGGTTACGATTGCACCTAGGGTTAGGGTTATGTTGAGGGCTAGGGTTAGAGATCTGATTAGGGTTAAGATTGGACCTAGGGTTAGGGTTATGTTGAGGACTAGGGTTCGAGATCCGGGTAGGGTTACGATTGGACCTAGGGTTAGGGTTATGTTGAGGGCTAGGGTTAGAGATCCCGTTAGGGTTACGATTGGACCTAGGGTTAGGGTTATGTTGAGGGCTAGGTTTAGAGATCCGGTTAGGGTTACGATTGGACCTAGGGTTAGGGTTATGTTGAGGGCTAGGGTTAGAGATCCGGTTAGGGTCACGATTGGACCTAGGTTAGTGTTATGTTGAGGGCTAGGGTTAGAGATCCTGTTAGGGTCACGATTGGACCTAGGGTTAGGGTGATGTTGAGGGCTAGGGTTAGAGATCCGGTTAGGGTTACGATTGGACCTAGGGTTATGGTGATGTTGAGGGTTAGGGTTAGAGATCCGGTTAGGGTTACGATTGGACCTAGGGTTATGGTGATGTTGATGGCTAGGGTTAGAGATCCGGTTGGGGTACGATTGGACCTAGGGTTAGGGTCATGTAGAGGGTTAAGGTTAGAGATCCGGTTAGGGTTACGATTGGACCTAGGGTTAGGGTTATGTTGAGGGCTAGGGTTAGAGATCCAGTGAGGGTTACGATTGGACCTACGGTTAGGGTTATGTTGAGGGCTAGGGTTAGAGATCCGGTTAGGGTTACGATTGGACCTAGGGTTAGGGTTATGTTGAGGGCTAGGGTTAGAGATCCGGTGAGGGTTACGATTGGACCTACGGTTAGGGTTATGTTGAGGGCTAGGGTTAGAGATCCGGTTAGGGTTACGATTGGACCTAGGGTTAGGGTTATGTTGAGGGCAGGGTTAGAGATCCGGTTAGGGTCACGATTGGACCTAGGGTAAGGGTTATGTTGAGGGCTAGGGTTAGAGATCCGGTTAGGGTCACGATTGGACCTAGGGTTAGGGTTATGTTGAGGGCTAGGGTTAGAGATCCGGTTAGGGTCACGATTGGACCTTGGGTTAGGGTTATGTTGAGGGCTAGGGTTAGAGATCCGGTTAGGGTCACCATTGGACCTAGGGTTAGGGTTATGTTGAGGGCTAGGGTTAGAGATACGGTTAGGGTCACCTTTGGACCTAAGGTTAGGGTTATGTTGACGGCTAGGGTTAGAGATCCGGTTAGGGTTACGATCGGACCTAGGGTTAGGGTGATGTTGAGGGCTAGGGTTAGAGATCCGGTTAGGGTTACGATTGGACCTAGAGTTATGGTGATGTTGATGGCTAGGGTTAGAGATCCGGTTAGGGTTACGATTGGACCTAGGGTTAGGGTTATGTTGAGGGCTAGGGTTAGAGATCCGGTTAGGGTTACGATTGGACCTAGGGTTAGGGTTATGTTGAGGGCTACGGTTAGAGATCCGGTTAGGTTTACGATTGCACCTAGGGTTAGGGTTATGTTGAGGGCTAGGGTTAGAGATCCGGATAGGGTCACGATTGGACCTAGGGTTAGGGTTATGTTGACGGCTAGGGTTAGAGATCCGGTTAGGGTTACGATTGGACCTAGGGTTAGGGTGATGTTGAGGGCTAGGGTTAGAGATCCGGTTAGGGTTACGATTGGACCTAGGGTTATGGTGATGTTGATGGCTAGGGTTAGAGATCCGGTTGGGGATACGATTGGACCTAGGGTTAGGGTGATGTTGAGGGTTAGGGTTAGAGATCCGGTTAGGGTTACGATTGGACCTAGGGTTAGGGTTATGTTGAGGGCTAGGATTAGAGAGACGGTTTGGGTTACGATTGGACCTAGGGTTAGGGTTATGTGGAGGGCTAGGGTTAGAGATCCGGTTAGGGTTACGATAGGACCTAGGGTTAGGGTTATGTTGAGGCTAGGGTTAGAGATCCGGTTAGGGTTACGATTGGACCTAGGGTTAGGGTTATGTTGAGGGCTAGGGTTAGAGATCCGGTTAGGGTTACGATTGGACCTAGGGTTAGGGTTATGTTGAGGGCTAGGGTTAGAGAGACGGTTAGGGTCACGATTGGACCTAGGGTTAGTGTTATGTTGAGAGCTAGGGTTAGAGATCCGGTTAGGGTCACGATTGGACCTAGGTTAGGGTTATGTTGAGGGCTAGGGTTAGAGATCCCGTTAGGGTTACAATTGGACCTAGGGTTAGGGTTATGTTGAGGGCTAGGGTTAGAGATCCGGTTAGGTTCACGATTGGACCTAGGGTTAGGGTTATGTTGAGGGCTAGGGTTAGAGATCCCGTTAGGGTTACGATTGGACCAAGGGTTAGGGTTATGTTGCGGGCTAGGGTTAGAGATCCGGTTACGGTTACGATTGCACCTAGGGTTAGGGTTATGTTGAGGGCTAGGGTTAGAGATCCGGTTACGGTTAAGATTGGACCTAGGGTTAGGGTTAGTTGAGGGCTAGGGTTAGAGATCCGGGTAGGGTTACGATTGGACCTAGGGTTAGGGTTATGTTGAGGGCAAGGGTTAGAGATCCGGTTAGGGTCACGATTGGACCTAGGGTTAGGGTTATGTTGAGGGCTAGGTTTAGAGATCCGGTTAGGGTTACAATTGGACCTAGGGTTAGGGTTATGTTGAGGGCTAGGGTTAGAGATCCGGTTAGGGTTACGATTGGACCTAGGGTTAGGGTTATGTTGAGGGCTAGGGTTAGAGATCCGGTAGGGTCACGATTGCACCTAGGGTTAGGGTTATGTAGAGGGCCAGGGTTAGAGATCCGGGTAGGGTTACGATTGCACCTAGGGTTAGGGTAATGTTGACGGCTAGGGTTAGAGATCCGGTTAGGGTCACGATTGGACCTAGGGTTAGGGTTTTGTTGAGGGCTAGGGTTAGAGATCCGGTTAGGGTCACGATTGGACCTAGGATTAGGGTTATTTTGAGGGCTAGGGTTAGAGATTCGGTTAGAGTTACGATTGGACCTAGGGTTAGCGTTATATTGAGGGCTAGGGATAGAGATCAGGTTAGGGTCACGTTTGGACCTAGGGTTAGGGTTATGTTGAGGGCTAGGATTAGAGATCCGGTTACGGTCACGATTGGACCTAGGGTTAGGGTTATGTTGAGGGCTAGGGTTAGAGATCCGGTTAGGGTTACGATTGGACCTAGGGTTAGGGTTACGTTGAGGGCTACGGTCAGAGAGACGGTTAGGGTTACGATTGGACCTAGGGTTAGGGTTATGTTGAGGGCTAGGGTTAGAGAGACGGTTAGGGTTACGATTGGACCTAGGTTTAGCGTTAGGTTGAGGGCTAGGGTTAGAGATCCGGTTAGGGTCACGATTGGACCTAGGGTTAGGGTTATGTTGAGGGCTAGGGTTAGAGATCCGGTTAGGGTTACGATTGGACCTAGGGTTAGGGTTATGTTGAGGGCTAGGGTTAGAGATCCGGTTAGGGTTACGATTGGACCGAGGGTTAGGATTATGTTGAGGGCTAGGGTTAGAGATCCGGTTAGGGTTACGATTGGACCTAGGGTTAGGGTTATGTTGAGGGCTAGGGTTAGAGATCCGGTTAGGGTTACGATTGGACCGAGGGTTAGGATTATGTTGAGGCCTAGGGTTAGAGAGACGGTTAGGGTTCCGATTGGACCTAGGGTTAGGGTTATGTTGAGGGCTAGGGTTAGAGAGACGGTTAGTGTCACGATTGGACCTAGGGTTAGGGTTATGTTGAGGGCTAGGGTTAGAGATCCTGTTAGGGTCACGATTGGACCTAGGTTAGGGTTATGTTGAGGGCTAGGGTTAGAGATCCCGTTAGGGTTACCATTGCACCTAGGGTTAGGGTTATGTTGAGGGCTAGGGTTAGAGATCCGGTTACGGTTACGATTGCACCTAGGGTTAGGGTTATGTTGAGGGCTAGGGTTAGAGATATGATTAGGGTTAAGATTGGACCTAGGGATAGGGTTATGTTGAGGGCTAGGGTTCGAGATCCGGGTAGGGTTACGATTGGACCTAGGGTTAGGGTTATGTTGAGGGCTAGGGTTAGAGATCCGGTTACGGTTACAATTGGACCTAGGGTTAGGGTTATGTTGAGGGCTAGGTTTAGAGATCCGGTTAGGGTTACGATTGGACCTAGGGGTAGGGTTATGTTGAGGGCTAGGGTTAGAGATCCGGTTAGGGTCACGATTGGACCTAGGTTAGTGTTATGTTGAGGGCTAGGGTTAGAGATCCTGTTAGGGTCACGATTGGACCTAGGGTTAGGGTGATGTTTAGGGCTAGGGTTAGAGATCCGGTTAGGGTTACGATTGGACCTAGGGTTATGGTGATGTTGATGGCTAGGGTTAGAGATCCGGTTAGGGTTACGATTGGACATAGGGTTAGGGTTATGTTGAGGGCTAGTGTTAGAGATCCCGTTAGGGTTACGATTGGACCTAGGGTTAGGGTTATGTTGAGGGCTAGGGTTAGAGATCCGGTTACGGTTACGATTGCACCTAGGGTTAGGGTTATGTTGAGGGCTAGGGTTAGAGATCCGATTAGGGTTAAGATTGGACCTAGGGTTAGGGTTATGTTGAGGGCTAGGGTTAGAGATCCGGTTAGGGTCACGATTGGACCTTGGGTTAGGGTTATGTTGAGGGCTAGGGTTAGAGATCCGGTTAGGGTCACCATTGGACCTAGGGTTAGGGTTATGTTGAGGGCTAGGGTTAGAGATACGGTTAGGGTCACGTTTGGACCTAGGGTTAGGGTTATGTTGACGGCTAGGGTTAGAGATCCGGTTAGGGTTACGATCGGACCTAGGGTTAGGGTGATGTTGAGGGCTAGGGTTAGAGATCCGGTTAGGGTTACGATTGGACCTAGAGTTATGGTGATGTTGATGGCTAGGGTTAGAGATCCGGTTAGGGTTACGATTGGACCTAGGGTTAGGGTTATGTTGAGGGCTAGGGTTAGAGATCCGGTTAGGGTTACGATAGGACCTAGGGTTAGGGTTATGTTGAGGGCTACGGTTAGAGATCCGGTTAGGTTTACGATTGCACCTAGGGTTAGGGTTATGTTGAGGGCTAGTGTTAGAGATCCGGATAGGGTCACGATTGGACCTAGGGTTAGGGTTATGTTGACGGCTAGGGTTAGAGATCCGGTTAGGGTTACGATTGGACCTAGGGTTAGGGTGATGTTGAGGGCTAGGGTTAGAGATCCGGTTAGGGTTACGATTGGACCTAGGGTTATGGTGATGTTGATGGCTAGGGTTAGAGATCCGGTTGGGGATACGATTGGACCTAGGGTTAGGGTGATGTGGAGGGTTAGGGTTAGAGATCCGGTTAGGGTTACGATTGGACCTAGGGTTAGGGTTATGTTGAGGACTAGGGTTAGAGATCCCGTTAGGGTTACGATTGGACCTAGGGTTAAGGTTATGTTGAGGGCTAGGGTTAGAGATCCGGTTAGGGTTACGATTGGACCTAGGCTTAGTGTTATGTTGAGGGCTAAGGTTAGAGATCCGGTTAGGGTTACGATTGGACCTAGGGTTAGGGTTATGTTGAGGGCTAGGGTTAGAGAGACGGTTAGGGTCACGATTGGACCTAGGGTTAGTGTTATGTTGAGGGCTAGGGTTAGAGATCCGGTTAGGGTCACGATTGGACCTAGGTTAGGGTTATGTTGAGGGCTAGGGTTAGAGATCCCGTTAGGGTTACGATTGGACCTAGGGTTAGGGATATGTTGACGGCTAGGGTTAGAGATCCGGTTAGGGTCACGATTGGACCTAGGGTTAGGGTTATGTTGAGGGCTAGGGTTAGAGATCCGGTTAGGGTCACGATTGGACCTAGGGTTAGGGTTATGTTGAGGGCTAGGGTTAGAGATCCCGTTAGGGTTACGATTGGGCCAAGGGTTACGGTTATGTTGCGGGCTAGGGTTAGAGATCCGGTTACGGTTACGATTGCACCTAGGGTTAGGGTTATGTTGAGGGCTAGGGTTAGAGATCCGGTTACGGTTAAGATTGGACCTAGGGTTAGGGTTATGTTGAGGGCTAGGTTTAGAGATCCGAGTAGGGTTACGATTGGACCTAGGGTTAGGGTTATGTTGAGGGCAAGGGTTAGAGATCCGGTTAGGGTCACGATTGGACCTAGGGTTAGGGTTATGTTGAGGGCTAGGTTTAGAGATCCGGTTAGGGTTACAATTGGACCTAGGGTTAGGGTTATGTTGAGGGCTAGGGTTAGAGATCCGGTTAGGGTTACGATTGGACCTAGGGTTAGGGTTATGTTGAGGGCTAGGGTTAGAGATCCGGTTAGGGTTACGATTGCACCTAGGGTTAGGGTTATGTAGAGGGCCAGGGTTAGAGATCAGGGTAGGGTTACGATTGCACCTAGGGTTAGGGTAATGTTGACGGCTAGGGTTAGAGATCCGGTTAGGGTCACGATTGGACCTAGGGTTAGGGTTATGTTGAGGGCTAGTGTTAGAGATCCGGTTAGGGTCACGATTGCACCTTGGGTTATGTTGAGAGCTAGGGTTAGAGATCCGGTTAGGGTTACGATTGCACCTAGGGTTAGGTTTATGTTGAGGGGTAGGGTTAGAGATCCGGTTAGTGTCACGATTGGACCTAGGGTTAGGGTTTCGTTGAGGGCTAGGGTTAGAGATGCGGTTAGGGTCACGATTGGACCTAGGATTAGGGTTATGTTGAGGGCTAGGGTTAGAGATCCGGTTATGGTCACGATTGGACCTAGGTTAGTGTTATGTTGAGGGCTAGGGTTAGAGATCCTGTTAGGGTCACGATTGGACCTAGGGTTAGGGTTATGTTGAGGGCTAGGGTTAGAGATCCGGTTAGGGTTACGATTGGACCTAGGGTTATGGTGATGTTGAGGGTTAGGGTTAGAGATCCGGTTAGGGTTACGATTGGACCTAGGGTTATGGTGATGTTGATGGCTAGGGTTAGAGATCCGGTTGGGGATACGATTGGACCTAGGGTTAGGGTCATGTTGAGGGTTAAGGTTAGAGATCCGGTTAGGGTTACGATTGGACCTAGGGTTAGGGTTATGTTGAGGGCTAGGGTTAGAGATCCAGTGAGGGTTACGATTGGACCTACGGTTAGGGTTATGTTGAGGGCTAGGGTTAGAGATCCGGTTAGGGTTACGATTGGACCTAGGGTTAGGGTTATGTTGAGGGCTAGGGTTAGAGATCCGGTGAGGGTTACGATTGGACCTACGGTTAGGGTTATGTTGAGGGCTAGGGTTAGAGATCCGGTTAGGGTTACGATTGGACCTAGGGTTAGGGTTATGTTGAGGGCAGGGTTAGAGATCCGGTTAGGGTCACGATTGGACCTAGGGTAAGGGTTATGTTGAGGGCTAGGGTTAGAGATCCGGTTAGGGTCACGATTGGACCTAGGGTTAGGGTTATGTTGAGGGCTAGGGTTAGAGATCCGGTTAGGGTCACGATTGGACCTTGGGTTAGGGTTATGTTGAGGGCTAGGGTTAGAGATCCGGTTAGGGTCACCATTGGACCTAGGGTTAGGGTTATGTTGAGGGCTAGGGTTAGAGATCCGGTTAGGGTTACGATCGGACCTAGGGTTAGGGTGATGTTGAGGGCTAGGGTTAGAGATCCGGTTAGGGTTACGATTGGACCTAGAGTTATGGTGATGTTGATGGCTAGGGTTAGAGATCCGGTTAGGGTTACGATTGGACCTAGGGTTAGGGTTATGTTGAGGGCTAGGGTTAGAGATCCGGTTAGGGTTACGATTGGACCTAGGGTTAGGGTTATGTTGAGGGCTACGGTTAGAGATCCGGTTAGGTTTACGATTGCACCTAGGGTTAGGGTTATGTTGAGGGCTAGGGTTAGAGATCCGGATAGGGTCACGATTGGACCTAGGGTTAGGGTTATGTTGACGGCTAGGGTTAGAGATCCGGTTAGGGTTACGATTGGACCTAGGGTTAGGGTGATGTTGAGGGCTAGGGTTAGAGATCCGGTTAGGGTTACGATTGGACCTAGGGTTATGGTGATGTTGATGGCTAGGGTTAGAGATCCGGTTGGGGATACGATTGGACCTAGGGTTAGGGTGATGTTGAGGGTTAGGGTTAGAGATCCGGTTAGGGTTACGATTGGACCTAGGGTTAGGGTTATGTTGAGGGCTAGGATTAGAGAGACGGTTTGGGTTACGATTGGACCTAGGGTTAGGGTTATGTTGAGGGCTAGGGTTAGAGATCCGGTTAGGGTTACGATAGGACCTAGGGTTAGGGTTATGTTGAGGCTAGGGTTAGAGATCCGGTTAGGGTTACGATTGGACCTAGGGTTAGGGTTATGTTGAGGGCTAGGGTTAGAGATCCGGTTAGGGTTACGATTGGACCTAGGGTTAGGGTTATGTTGAGGGCTAGGGTTAGAGAGACGGTTAGGGTCACGATTGGACCTAGGGTTAGTGTTATGTTGAGAGCTAGGGTTAGAGATCCGGTTAGGGTCACGATTGGACCTAGGTTAGGGTTATGTTGAGGGCTAGGGTTAGAGATCCCGTTAGGGTTACAATTGGACCTAGGGTTAGGGTTATGTTGAGGGCTAGGGTTAGAGATCCGGTTAGGTTCACGATTGGACCTAGGGTTAGGGTTATGTTGAGGGCTAGGGTTAGAGATCCCGTTAGGGTTACGATTGGACCAAGGGTTAGGGTTATGTTGCGGGCTAGGGTTAGAGATCCGGTTACGGTTACGATTGCACCTAGGGTTAGGGTTATGTTGAGGGCTAGGGTTAGAGATCCGGTTACGGTTAAGATTGGACCTAGGGTTAGGGTTAGTTGAGGGCTAGGGTTAGAGATCCGGGTAGGGTTACGATTGGACCTAGGGTTAGGGTTATGTTGAGGGCAAGGGTTAGAGATCCGGTTAGGGTCACGATTGGACCTAGGGTTAGGGTTATGTTGAGGGCTAGGTTTAGAGATCCGGTTAGGGTTACAATTGGACCTAGGGTTAGGGTTATGTTGAGGGCTAGGGTTAGAGATCCGGTTAGGGTTACGATTGGACCTAGGGTTAGGGTTATGTTGAGGGCTAGGGTTAGAGATCCGGTAGGGTCACGATTGCACCTAGGGTTAGGGTTATGTAGAGGGCCAGGGTTAGTGATCCGGGTAGGGTTACGATTGCACCTAGGGTTAGGGTAATGTTGACGGCTAGGGTTAGAGATCCGGTTAGGGTCACGATTGGACCTAGGGTTAGGGTTTTGTTGAGGGCTAGGGTTAGAGATCCGGTTAGGGTCACGATTGGACCTAGGATTAGGGTTATGTTGAGGGCTAGGGTTAGAGATTCGGTTAGAGTTACGATTGGACCTAGGGTTAGCGTTATATTGAGGGCTAGGGATAGAGATCAGGTTAGGGTCACGTTTGGACCTAGGGTTAGGGTTATGTTGAGGGCTAGGATTAGAGATCCAGTTACGGTCACGATTGGACCTAGGGTTAGGGTTATGTTGAGGGCTAGGGTTAGAGATCCGGTTAGGGTTACGATTGGACCTAGGGTTAGGGTTACGTTGAGGGCTACGGTCAGAGAGACGGTTAGGGTTACGATTGGACCTAGGGTTAGGGTTATGTTGAGGGCTAGGGTTAGAGAGACGGTTAGGGTTACGATTGGACCTAGGTTTAGCGTTAGGTTGAGGGCTAGGGTTAGAGATCCGGTTAGGGTCACGATTGGACCTAGGGTTAGGGTTATGTTGAGGGCTAGGGTTAGAGATCCGGTTAGGGTTACGATTGGACCTAGGGTTAGGGTTATGTTGAGGGCTAGGGTTAGAGATCCGGTTAGGGTTACGATTGGACCGAGGGTTAGGATTATGTTGAGGGCTAGGGTTAGAGATCCGGTTAGGGTTACGATTGGACCTAGGGTTAGGGTTATGTTGAGGGCTAGGGTTAGAGATCCGGTTAGGGTTACGATTGGACCGAGGGTTAGGATTATGTTGAGGCCTAGGGTTAGAGAGACGGTTAGGGTTCCGATTGGACCTAGGGATAGGGTTATGTTGAGGGCTAGGGTTAGAGAGACGGTTAGTGTCACGATTGGACCTAGGGTTAGGGTTATGTTGAGGGCTAGGGTTAGAGATCCTGTTAGGGTCACGATTGGACCTAGGTTAGGGTTATGTTGAGGGCTAGGGTTAGAGATCCCGTTAGGGTTACCATTGCACCTAGGGTTAGGGTTATGTTGAGGGCTAGGGTTAGAGATCCGGTTACGGTTACGATTGCACCTAGGGTTAGGGTTATGTTGAGGGCTAGGGTTAGAGATCTGATTAGGGTTAAGATTGGACCTAGGGATAGGGTTATGTTGAGGGCTAGGGTTCGAGATCCGGGTAGGGTTACGATTGGACCTAGGGTTAGGGTTATGTTGAGGGCTAGGGTTAGAGATCCGGTTACGGTTACGATTGCACCTAGGGTTAGGGTTATGTTGAGGGCTAGGGTTAGAGATCTGATTAGGGTTAAGATTGGACCTAGGGATAGGGTTATGTTGAGGGCTAGGGTTCGAGATCCGGGTAGGGTTACGATTGGACCTAGGGTTAGGGTTATGTTGAGGGCTAGGGTTAGAGATCCGGTTACGGTTACAATTGGACCTAGGGTTAGGGTTATGTTGAGGGCTAGGGTTAGAGATCCGGTTAGGGTCACGATTGGACCTAGGTTAGTGTTATGTTGAGGGCTAGGGTTAGAGATCCTGTTAGGGTCACGATTGGACCTAGGGTTAGGGTGATGTTTAGGGCTAGGGTTAGAGATCCGGTTAGGGTTACGATTGGACCTAGGGTTATGGTGATGTTGATGGCTAGGGTTAGAGATCCGGTTAGGGTTACGATTGGACCTAGGGTTAGGGTTATGTTGAGGGTTAGGGTTAGAGATCCGGTTAGGGTTACGATTGGACCTAGGGTTAGGGTTATGTTGAGGGCTAGTGTTAGAGATCCCGTTAGGGTTACGATTGGACCTAGGGTTAGGGTTATGTTGAGGGCTAGGGTTAGAGATCCGGTTACGGTTACGATTGCACCTAGGGTTAGGGTTATGTTGAGGGCTAGGGTTAGAGATCCGATTAGGGTTAAGATTGGACCTAGGGTTAGGGTTATGTTGAGGGCTAGGGTTAGAGATCCGGTTAGGGTCACGATTGGACCTTGGGTTAGGGTTATGTTGAGGGCTAGGGTTAGAGATCCGGTTAGGGTCACCATTGGACCTAGGGTTAGGGTTATGTTGAGGGCTAGGGTTAGAGATACGGTTAGGGTCACGTTTGGACCTAGGGTTAGGGTTATGTTGACGGCTAGGGTTAGAGATCCGGTTAGGGTTACGATCGGACCTAGGGTTAGGGTGATGTTGAGGGCTAGGGTTAGAGATCCGGTTAGGGTTACGATTGGACCTAGAGTTATGGTGATGTTGATGGCTAGGGTTAGAGATCCGGTTAGGGTTACGATTGGACCTAGGGTTAGGGTTATGTTGAGGGCTAGGGTTAGAGATCCGGTTAGGGTTACGATTGGACCTAGGGTTAGGGTTATGTTGAGGGCTACGGTTAGAGATCCGGTTAGGTTTACGATTGCACCTAGGGTTAGGGTTATGTTGAGGGCTAGGGTTAGAGATCCGGATAGGGTCACGATTGGACCTAGGGTTAGGGTTATGTTGACGGCTAGGGTTAGAGATCCGGTTAGGGTTACGATTGGACCTAGGGTTCGGGTGATGTTGAGGGCTAGGGTTAGAGATCCGGTTAGGGTTACGATTGGACCTAGGGTTATGGTGATGTTGATGGCTAGGGTTAGAGATCCGGTTGGGGATACGATTGGACCTAGGGTTAGGGTGATGTGGAGGGTTAGGGTTAGAGATCCGGTTAGGGTTACGATTGGACCTAGGGTTAGGGTTATGTTGAGGACTAGGGTTAGAGATCCCGTTAGGGTTACGATTGGACCTAGGGTTAAGGTTATGTTGAGGGCTAGGGTTAGAGATCCGGTTAGGGTTACGATTGGACCTAGGCTTAGTGTTATGTTGAGGGCTAAGGTTAGAGATCCGGTTAGGGTTACGATTGGACCTAGGGTTAGGGTTATGTTGAGGGCTAGGGTTAGAGAGACGGTTAGGGTCACGATTGGACCTAGGGTTAGTGTTATGTTGAGGGCTAGGGTTAGAGATCCGGTTAGGGTCACGATTGGACCTAGGTTAGGGTTATGTTGAGGGCTAGGGTTAGAGATCCCGTTAGGGTTACGATTGGACCTAGGGTTAGGGATATGTTGAGGGCTAGGGTTAGAGATCCGGTTAGGGTCACGATTGGACCTAGGGTTAGGGTTATGTTGAGGGCTAGGGTTAGAGATCCGGTTAGGGTCACGATTGGACCTAGGGTTAGGGTTATGTTGAGGGCTAGGGTTAGAGATCCCGTTAGGGTTACGATTGGGCCAAGGGTTACGGTTATGTTGCGGGCTAGGGTTAGAGATCCGGTTACGGTTACGATTGCACCTAGGGTTAGGGTTATGTTGAGGGCTAGGGTTAGAGATCCGGTTACGGTTAAGATTGGACCTAGGGTTAGGGTTATGTTGAGGGCTAGGTTTAGAGATCCGAGTAGGGTTACGATTGGACCTAGGGTTAGGGTTATGTTGAGGGCAAGGGTTAGAGATCCGGTTAGGGTCACGATTGGACCTAGGGTTCGGGTTATGTTGAGGGCTAGGTTTAGAGATCCGGTTAGGGTTACAATTGGACCTAGGGTTAGGGTTATGTTGAGGGCTAGGGTTAGAGATCCGGTTAGGGTTACGATTGGACCTAGGGTTAGGGTTATGTTGAGGGCTAGGGTTAGAGATCCGGTTAGGGTTACGATTGCACCTAGGGTTAGGGTTATGTAGAGGGCCAGGGTTAGAGATCAGGGTAGGGTTACGATTGCACCTAGGGTTAGGGTAATGTTGACGGCTAGGGTTAGAGATCCGGTTAGGGTCACGATTGGACCTAGGGTTAGGGTTATGTTGAGGGCTAGGGTTAGAGATCCGGTTACGGTTACGATTGCACCTAGGGTTAGGGTTATGTTGAGGGCTAGGGTTAGAGATCCGATTAGGGTTAAGATTGGACCTAGGGTTAGGGTTATGTTGAGGGCTAGGGTTAGAGATCCGGTTAGGGTCACGATTGGACCTTGGGTTAGGGTTATGTTGAGGGCTAGGGTTAGAGATCCGGTTAGGGTTACGATTGGACCTAGGGTTAGGGTTATGTTGAGGGCTAGGGTTAGAGATCCGGTTAGGGTTACGATTGCACCTAGGGTTAGGGTTATGTAGAGGGCCAGGGTTAGAGATCAGGGTAGGGTTACGATTGCACCTAGGGTTAGGGTAATGTTGACGGCTAGGGTTAGAGATCCGGTTAGGGTCACGATTGGACCTAGGGTTAGGGTTATGTTGAGGGCTAGGGTTAGAGATCCGGTTACGGTTACGATTGCACCTAGGGTTAGGGTTATGTTGAGGGCTAGGGTTAGAGATCCGATTAGGGTTAAGATTGGACCTAGGGTTAGGGTTATGTTGAGGGCTAGGGTTAGAGATCCGGTTAGGGTCACGATTGGACCTTGGGTTAGGGTTATGTTGAGGGCTAGGGTTAGAGATCCGGTTAGGGTCACCATTGGACCTAGGGTTAGGGTTATGTTGAGGGCTAGGGTTAGAGATACGGTTAGGGTCACGTTTGGACCTAGGGTTAGGGTTATGTTGACGGCTAGGGTTAGAGATCCGGTTAGGGTTACGATCGGACCTAGGGTTAGGGTGATGTTGAGGGCTAGGGTTAGAGATCCGGTTAGGGTTACGATTGGACCTAGAGTTATGGTGATGTTGATGGCTAGGGTTAGAGATCCGGTTAGGGTTACGATTGGACCTAGGGTTAGGGTTATGTTGAGGGCTAGGGTTAGAGATCCGGTTAGGGTTACGATTGGACCTAGGGTTAGGGTTATGTTGAGGGCTACGGTTAGAGATCCGGTTAGGTTTACGATTGCACCTAGGGTTAGGGTTATGTTGAGGGCTAGGGTTAGAGATCCGGATAGGGTCACGATTGGACCTAGGGTTAGGGTTATGTTGACGGCTAGGGTTAGAGATCCGGTTAGGGTTACGATTGGACCTAGGGTTCGGGTGATGTTGAGGGCTAGGGTTAGAGATCCGGTTAGGGTTACGATTGGACCTAGGGTTATGGTGATGTTGATGGCTAGGGTTAGAGATCCGGTTGGGGATACGATTGGACCTAGGGTTAGGGTGATGTGGAGGGTTAGGGTTAGAGATCCGGTTAGGGTTACGATTGGACCTAGGGTTAGGGTTATGTTGAGGACTAGGGTTAGAGATCCCGTTAGGGTTACGATTGGACCTAGGGTTAAGGTTATGTTGAGGGCTAGGGTTAGAGATCCGGTTAGGGTTACGATTGGACCTAGGCTTAGTGTTATGTTGAGGGCTAAGGTTAGAGATCCGGTTAGGGTTACGATTGGACCTAGGGTTAGGGTTATGTTGAGGGCTAGGGTTAGAGAGACGGTTAGGGTCACGATTGGACCTAGGGTTAGTGTTATGTTGAGGGCTAGGGTTAGAGATCCGGTTAGGGTCACGATTGGACCTAGGTTAGGGTTATGTTGAGGGCTAGGGTTAGAGATCCCGTTAGGGTTACGATTGGACCTAGGGTTAGGGATATGTTGAGGGCTAGGGTTAGAGATCCGGTTAGGGTCACGATTGGACCTAGGGTTAGGGTTATGTTGAGGGCTAGGGTTAGAGATCCGGTTAGGGTCACGATTGGACCTAGGGTTAGGGTTATGTTGAGGGCTAGGGTTAGAGATCCCGTTAGGGTTACGATTGGGCCAAGGGTTACGGTTATGTTGCGGGCTAGGGTTAGAGATCCGGTTACGGTTACGATTGCACCTAGGGTTAGGGTTATGTTGAGGGCTAGGGTTAGAGATCCGGTTACGGTTAAGATTGGACCTAGGGTTAGGGTTATGTTGAGGGCTAGGTTTAGAGATCCGAGTAGGGTTACGATTGGACCTAGGGTTAGGGTTATGTTGAGGGCAAGGGTTAGAGATCCGGTTAGGGTCACGATTGGACCTAGGGTTCGGGTTATGTTGAGGGCTAGGTTTAGAGATCCGGTTAGGGTTACAATTGGACCTAGGGTTAGGGTTATGTTGAGGGCTAGGGTTAGAGATCCGGTTAGGGTTACGATTGGACCTAGGGTTAGGGTTATGTTGAGGGCTAGGGTTAGAGATCCGGTTAGGGTTACGATTGCACCTAGGGTTAGGGTTATGTAGAGGGCCAGGGTTAGAGATCAGGGTAGGGTTACGATTGCACCTAGGGTTAGGGTAATGTTGACGGCTAGGGTTAGAGATCCGGTTAGGGTCACGATTGGACCTAGGGTTAGGGTTATGTTGAGGGCTAGTGTTAGAGATCCGGTTAGGGTCACGATTGCACCTTGGGTTATGTTGAGAGCTAGGGTTAGAGATCCGGTTAGGGTTACGATTGCACCTAGGGTTAGGGTTATGTTGAGGGCTAGGGTTAGAGATCCGGTTAGGGTTACGATTGGACCGAGGGTTAGGATTATGTTGAGGGCTAGGGTTAGAGAGACGGTTAGGGTTCCGATTGGACCTAGGGTTAGGGTTATGTTGAGGGCTAGGGTTAGAGAGACGGTTAGTGTCACGATTGGACCTAGGGTTAGGGTTATGTTGAGGACTAGGGTTAGAGATCCTGTTAGGGTCACTTTTGGACCTAGGTTAGGGTTATGTTGAGGGCTAGGGTTAGAGATCCCGTTAGGGTTACCATTGCACCTAGGGTTAGGGTTATGTTGAGGGCTAGGGTTAGAGATCCGGTTACGGTTACGATTGCACCTAGGGTTAGGGTTATGTTGAGGGCTAGGGTTAGAGATCTGATTAGGGTTAAGATTGGACCTAGGGTTAGGGTTATGTTGAGGGCTAGGGTTAGAGATCCGGTTACGGTTACAATTGGACCTAGGGTTAGGGTTATGTTGAGGGCTAGGTTTAGAGATCCGGTTAAGGTTACGATTGGACCTAGGGTTAGGGTTATGTTGAGGGCTAGGGTTAGAGATCCGGTTAGGGTCACGATTGGACCTAGGTTAGTGTTATGTTGAGGGCTAGGGTTAGAGATCCGGTTAGGGTTACGATTGGACCTAGGGTTAGGGTTACGTTGAGGGCTACGGTCAGAGAGACGGTTAGGGTTACGATTGGACCTAGGGTTTGGGTTATGTTGAGGGCTAGGGTTAGAGAGACGGTTAGGGTTACGATTTGACCTAGGTTTAGCGTTATGTTGAGGTCTAGGGTTAGAGATCCGGTTAGGGTCACGATTGAACCTAGGGTTAGGGTTATGTTGAGGGCCAGGTTTAGAGATCCGGTTAGGGTCACGATTGGACCTAGGGTTAGGGTTTTGTTGAGGGCTAGGGTTAAAGAGACGGTTAGGGTCACGATTGGACCTAGGGTTAGGGTTATGTTGAGGGCTAGGATTAGAGAGACGGTTAGGGTTACGATTGGACCTAGGGTTAGGGTTATGTTGATGGCTAGGGTTAGAGATCCGGTTAGGGTTACGATTGGACCTAGGGTTAGGGTTATGTTGAGGGCTAGGGTTAGAGATCCGGTTAGGGTTACGATTGGACCTAGGGTTAGGGTTATGTTGAGGGCTAGGGTTAGAGATCCGGTTAGGGTTACAATTGGACCTAGGGTTAGGGTTATGTTGAGGGCTAGGGTTAGAGATCCGGTTAGGGTTACGATTGGACCTAGGGTTAGGATTATGTTGAGGGCTAGGGTTAGAGAGACGGTTAGTGTCACGATTGGACCTAGGGTTAGGGTTATGTTGAGGGCTAGGGTTAGAGATCCTGTTAGGGTCACGATTGGACCTAGGTTAGGGTTATGTTGAGGGCTAGGGTTAGAGATCCCGTTAGGGTTACCATTGCACCTAGGCTTAGGGTTATGTTGAGGGCTAGGGTTAGAGATCCGGTTACGGTTACTATTGCACCTAGGGTTAGGGTTATGTTGAGGGCTAGGGTTAGAGATCTGATTAGGGTTAAGATTGGACCTAGGGTTAGGGTTATGTTGAGGACTAGGGTTCGAGATCCGGGTAGGGTTACGATTGGACCTAGGGTTAGGGTTATGTTGAGGGCTAGGGTTAGAGATCCGGTTACGGTTACAATTGGACCTAGGGTTAGGGTTATGTTGAGGGCTAGGTTTAGAGATCCGGTTAGGGTTACGATTGAACCTAGGGTTAGGGTTATGTTGAGGGCTAGTGTTAGAGATCCGGTTAGGGTCACGATTGGACCTAGGTTAGTGTTATGTTGAGGGCTAGGGTTAGAGATCCTGTTAGGGTCACGATTGGACCTAGGGTTAGGGTGATGTTGAGGGCTAGGGTTAGAGATCCGGTTAGGGTTACGATTGGACCTAGGGTTATGGTGATGTTGAGGGTTAGGGTTAGAGATCCGGTTAGGGTTACGATTGGACCTAGGGTTATGGTGATGTTGATGGCTAGGGTTAGAGATCCGGTTGGGGATACGATTGGACCTAGGGTTAGGGTCATGTTGAGGGTTAAGGTTAGAGATCCGGTTAGGGTTACGATTGGACCTAGGGTTAGGGTTATGTTGAGGGCTAGGGTTAGAGATCCAGTGAGGGTTACGATTGGACCTACGGTTAGGGTTATGTTGAGGGCTAGGGTTAGAGATCCGGTTAGGGTTACGATTGGACCTAGGGTTAGGGTTATGTTGAGGGCTAGGGTTAGAGATCCGGTGAGGGTTACGATTGGACCTACGGTTAGGGTTATGTTGAGGGCTAGGGTTAGAGATCCGGTTAGGGTTACGATTGTACCTAGGGTTAGGGTTATGTTGAGGGCAGGGTTAGAGATCCGGTTAGGGTCACGATTGGACCTAGGGTAAGGGTTATGTTGAGGGCTAGGGTTAGAGATCCGGTTAGGGTCACGATTGGACCTAGGGTTAGGGTTATGTTGAGGGCTAGGGTTAGAGATCCGGTTAGGGTCACGATTGGACCTTGGGTTAGGGTTATGTTGAGGGCTAGGGTTAGAGATCCGGTTAGGGTCACCATTGGACCTAGGGTTAGGGTTATGTTGAGGGCTAGGGTTAGAGATACGGTTAGGGTCACCTTTGGACCTAAGGTTAGGGTTATGTTGACGGCTAGGGTTAGAGATCCGGTTAGGGTTACGATCGGACCTAGGGTTAGGGTGATGTTGAGGGCTAGGGTTAGAGATCCGGTTAGGGTTACGATTGGACCTAGAGTTATGGTGATGTTGATGGCTAGGGTTAGAGATCCGGTTAGGGTTACGATTGGACCTAGGGTTAGGGTTATGTTGAGGGCTAGGGTTTGAGATCCTGTTAGGGTTACGATTGGACCTAGGGTTAGGGTTATGTTGAGGGCTACGGTTAGAGATCCGGTTAGGTTTACGATTACACCTAGGGTTAGGGTTATGTTGAGGGCTAGGGTTAGAGATCCGGATAGGGTCACGATTGGACCTAGGGTTAGGGTTATGTTGACGGCTAGGGTTAGAGATCCGGTTAGGGTTACGATTGGACCTAGGGTTAGGGTGATGTTGAGGGCTAGGGTTAGAGATCCGGTTAGGGTTACGATTGGACCTAGGGTTATGGTGATGTTGATGGCTAGGGTTAGAGATCCGGTTGGGGATACGATTGGACCTAGGGTTAGGGTGATGTTGAGGGTTAGGGTTAGAGATCCGGTTAGGGTTACGATTGGACCTAGGGTTAGGGTTATGTTGAGGACTAGGGTTAGAGATCCCGTTAGGGTTACGATTGAACCTAGGGTTAAGGTTATGTTGAGGGCTAGGGTTAGAGATCCGGTTAGGGTTACGATTGGACCTAGGCTTAGTGTTATGTTGAGGGCTAGGGTTAGAGATCCGGTTAGGGTTACGATTGGACCTAGGGTTAGGGTTATGTTGAGGGCTAGGGTTAGAGAGACGGTTAGGGTCACGATTGGACCTAGGGTTAGTGTTATGTTGAGGGCTAGGGTTAGAGATCCGGTTAGGGTCACGATTGGACCTAGGTTAGGGTTATGTTGAGGGCTAGGGTTAGAGATCCCGTTAGGGTTACAATTGGACCTAGGGTTAGGGTTATGTTGAGGGCTAGGGTTAGAGATCCAGTTAGGGTCACGATTGGACCTAGGGTTAGGGTTATGTTGAGGGCTAGGGTTAGAGATCCGGTTAGGGTCACGATTGGACTTAGGGTTAGGGTTATGTTGAGGGCTAGGGTTAGAGATCCCGTTAGGGTTACGATTGGACCTAGGGTTAGGGTTATGTTGCGGGCTAGGGTTAGAGATCCGGTTACGGTTACGATTGCACCTAGGGTTAGGGTTATGTTGAGGGCTAGGGTTAGAGATCCGGTTACGGTTAAGATTGGACCTAGGGTTAGGGTTATGTTGAGGGCTTGGGTTAGAGATCCGGGTAGGGTTACGATTGGACCTAGGGTTAGGGTTATGTTGAATGCAAGGGTTAGAGATCCGGTTAGGGTCACGATTGGACCTAGGGTTAGGGTTATGTTGAGGGCTAGGTTTAGAGATCCGGTTAGGGTTACAATTGGACCTAGGGTTAGGGTTCTGTTGAGGGCTAGGGTTAGAGATCCGTTTAGGGTTACGATTGGACCTAGGGTTAGGGTTATGTTGAGGGCTAGGGTTAGGGGTCTGGTTAGGGTCACCATTGGACCTAGGGTTAGGGTTATGTTGAGGGCTAGTGTTAGAGATCCGGTTAGGGTCACGATTGGACCTAGGGTTAGGGTTATGTTGAAGGCTAGGGTTAGAGATCCGGTTAGGGTCACGATTGGACCTAGGGTTAGGGTTATGTTGAGGGCTAGGGTTAGAGATCCGGTTAGGGTCACGATTGGACCTAGGGTTAGGGTTATGTTGAGGGCTAGGGTTAGAGATCCGGTTAGGGTCACGATTGGACCTAGGGTTATGGTGATGTTGATGGCTAGGGTTAGAGATCCGGTTGGGGATACGATTGGACCTAGGGTTAGGGTCATGTTGAGGGTTAAGGTTAGAGATCCGGTTAGGGTTACGATTGGACCTAGGGTTAGGGTTATGTTGAGGGCTAGGGTTAGAGATCCGGTTAGGGTTACGATTGGACCTAGGGTTAGGGTTATGTTGAGGGCTAGGGTTAGAGATCCGGTGAGGGTTACGATTGGACCTACGGTTAGGGTTATGTTGAGGGCTAGGGTTAGAGATCCGGTTAGGGTCACGATTGGACCTAGGGTTAGGGTTATGTTGAGGGCTAGGGTTAGAGATCCGGTTAGGGTCACGATTGGACCTAGGGTTAGGGTTATGTTGAGGGCTAGGGTTAGAGATCCGGTTAGGGTCACGATTGGACCTAGGGTTAGGGTGATGTTGAGGGTTAGGGTTAGAGATCCGGTTAGGGTTACGATTGGACCTAGGGTTAGGGTTATGTTGAGGACTAGGGTTAGAGATCCCGTTAGGGTTACGATTGAACCTAGGGTTAAGGTTATGTTGAGGGCTAGGGTTAGAGATCCGGTTAGTGTTACGATTGGACCTAGGCTTAGTGTTATGTTGAGGGCTAGGGTTAGAGATCCGGTTAGGGTTACGATTGGACCTAGGGTTATTGTTATGTTGAGGGCTAGGGTTAGAGAGACGGTTAGGGTCACGATTGGACCTAGGGTTAGTGTTATGTTGAGGGCTAGGGTTAGAGATCCGGTTAGGGTCACGATTAGACCTAGGGTTAGGGTTATGTTGAGGGCTAGGGTTAGAGATCCGGTTAGGGTCACGATTGGACCTAGGGTTAGGGTTATGTTGAGGGCTAGGGTTAGAGATCCGGTTAGGGTCGCGATTGGACCTAGGGTTATGGTGATGTTGATGGCTAGGGTTAGAGATCCGGTTGGGGATACGATTGGACCTAGGGTTAGGGTCATGTTGAGGGTTAAGGTTAGAGATCCGGTTAGGGTTACGATTGGACCTAGGGTTAGGGTTATGTTGAGGGCTAGGGTTAGACATCCGGTTAGGGTTACGATTGGACCTAGGGTTAGGGTTATGTTGAGGGCTAGGGTTAGAGATCCGGTGAGGGTTACGATTGGACCTACGGTTAGGGTTATGTTGAGGGCTAGGGTTAGATCCGGTTAGGGTCACGATTGGACCTAGGGTTAGGGTTATGTTGAGGGCTAGGGTTAGAGATCCGGTTAGGGTCACGATTGGACCTAGGGTTAGGGTTATGTTGAGGGCTAGGGTTAGAGATCCGGTTAGGGTCACGATTGGACCTAGGGTTAGGGTGATGTTGAGGGTTAGGGTTAGAGATCCGGTTAGGATTACGATTGGACCTAGGGTTAGGGTTATGTTGAGGACTAGGGTTAGAGATCCCGTTAGGGTTACGATTGAACCTAGGGTTAAGGTTATGTTGAGGGCTAGGGTTAGAGATCCGGTTAGGGTTACGATTGGACCTAGGCTTAGTGTTATGTTGAGGGCTAGGGTTAGAGATCCGGTTAGGGTTACGATTGGACCTAGGGTTATTGTTATGTTGAGGGCTAGGGTTAGAGAGACGGTTAGGGTCACGATTGGACCTAGGGTTAGTGTTATGTTGAGGGCTAGGGTTAGAGATCCGGTTAGGGTCACGATTGGACCTAGATAGGGTTATGTTGAGGGCTAGCGTTAGAGATCCCGTGAGGGTTACAATTGGACCTAGGGTTAGGGTTATGTTGAGGGCTAGGGTTAGAGATCCGGTTAGGGTCACGATTGGACCTAGGGTTAGGGTTATGTTGAGGGCTAGGGTTAGAGATCCGGTTAGGGTCACGATTGGACCTAGGGTTAGTGTTATGTTGAGGGCTAGGGTTAGAGATCCCGTTAGGGTTACGATTGGACCTAGGGTTAGGGTAATGTTGCGGGCTAGGGTTAGAGATCCGGTTACGGTTACGATTGCACCTAGGGTTAGGGTTATGTTGAGGGCTAGGGTTAGAGATCCGGTTACGGTTAAGATTGGACCTAGGGTTAGGGTTATGTTGAGGGCTAGGGTTAGAGATCCGGGTAGGGTTACGATTGGACCTAGGGTTAGGGTTATGTTGAGGGCAAGGGTTAGAGATCCGGTTAGGGTCACGATTGGACCTAGGGTTAGGGTTATGTTGAGGGCTAGGTTTAGAGATCCGGTTAGGGTTACAATTGGACCTAGGGTTAGGGTTCTGTTGAGGGCTAGGGTTAGAGATCCGTTTAGGGTTACGATTGGACCTAGGGTTAGTGTTATGTTGAGGGCTAGGGTTAGAGATCCGGTTAGGGTTACGATTTCACCTAGGGTTAGGGTTATGTAGAGGGCCAGGGTTAGAGATCCGGGTAGGGTTACGATTGCACCTAGGGTTAGGGTAATGTTGACGGCTAGGGTTAGAGATCCGGTTAGGGTCACGATTGGACCTAGGGTTAGGGTTATGTTGAGGGCTAGGGTTAGAGATCCGGTTAGGGTGACGATTGCACCTTGGGTTAGGGTTATGTTGAGGGCTAGGGTTAGAGATCCGGTTAGGGTTACGATTGCACCTAGGGTTAGGTTTATGTTGAGGGCTAGGGTTAGAGATCCGGTTAGTGTCACGATTGGACCTAGGGTTAGGGTTTTGTTGAGGGCTAGGGTTAGAGATCCGGTTAGGGTCACGATTGGACCTAGGATTAGGGTTATGTTGAGGGCTAGGGTTAGAGATTCGGTTAGAGTTACGATTGGACCTAGGGTTAGCGTTATGTTGAGGGCTAGGGATAGAGATCAGGTTAGGGTCACGTTTGGACCTAGGGTTAGGGTTCTGTTGAGGGCTAGGATTAGAGATCCGGTTAGGGTCACGATTGGACCTAGGGTTAGGGTTATGTTGAGGGCTAGGGTTAGAGATCCGGTTAGGGTTACGATTGGACCTAGGGTTAGGGTTACGTTGAGGGCTACGGTCAGAGAGACGGTTAGGGTTACGATTGGACCTAGGTTTAGCGTTATGTTGAGGTCTAGGGTTAGAGATCCGGTTAGGGTCACGATTGAACCTAGGGTTAGGGTTATGTTGAGGGCCAGGTTTAGAGATCCGTTTAGGGTCACGATTGGACCTAGGGTTAGGGTTTTGTTGAGGGCTAGGGTTAAAGAGACGGTTAGGGTCACGATTGGACCTAGGGTTAGGGTTATGTTGAGGGCTAGGATTAGAGAGACGGTTAGGGTTACGATTGGACCTAGGGTTAGGGTTATGTTGATGGCTAGGGTTAGAGATCCGGTTAGGGTCACGATTGAACCTAGGGTTAGGGTTATGTTGAGGGCCAGGTTTAGAGATCCGTTTAGGGTCACGATTGGACCTAGGGTTAGGGTTTTGTTGAGGGCTAGGGTTAAAGAGACGGTTAGGGTCACGATTGGACCTAGGGTTAGGGTTATGTTGAGGGCTAGGATTAGAGAGACGGTTAGGGTTACGATTGGACCTAGGGTTAGGGTTATGTTGATGGCTAGGGTTAGAGATCCGGTTAGGGTTACGATTGGACCTAGGGTTAGGGTTATGTTGAGGGCTAGGGTTAGAGATCCGGTTAGGGTTACGATTGGACCTAGGGTTAGGGTTATGTTGAGGGCTAGGGTTAGAGATCCGGTTAGGGTTACAATTGGACCTAGGGTTAGGGTTATGTTGAGGGCTAGGGTTAGAGATCCGGTTAGGGTTACGATTGGACCTAGGGTTAGGATTATGTTGAGGGCTAGGGTTAGAGAGACGGTTAGTGTCACGATTGGACCTAGGGTTAGGGTTATGTTGAGGGCTAGGGTTAGAGATCCTATTAGGGTCACGATTGGACCTAGGTTAGGGTTATGTTGAGGGCTAGGGTTAGAGATCCCGTTAGGGTTACCATTGCACCTAGGGTTAGGGTTATGTTGAGGGCTAGGGTTAGAGATCCGGTTAGGGTCACGATTGGACCTAGGGTTAGGGTTATGTTGAGGGCTAGGGTTAGAGATCTGATTAGGGTTAAGATTGGACCTAGGGGTAGGGTTATGTTGAGGACTAGGGTTCGAGATCCGGGTAGGGTTACGATTGGAACTAGGGTTAGGGTTATGTTGAGGGCTAGGGTTAGAGATCCGGTTACGGTTACAATTGGACCTAGGGTTAGGGTTATGTTGAGGGCTAGGTTTAGAGATCCGGTTAGGGTTACGATTGGACCTAGGGTTAGGGTTATGTTGAGGGCTAGGGATAGAGATCAGGTTAGGGTCACGTTTGGACCTAGGGTTAGGGTTATGTTGAGGGCTAGGGTTAGAGATCCGGTTAGGGTCACGATTGAACCTAGGGTTAGGGTTATGTTGAGGGCCAGGTTTAGAGATCCGGTTAGGGTCACGATTGGACGTAGGGTTAGGGTTACGTTGAGGGCTACGGTCAGAGAGACGGTTAGGGTTACGATTGGACCTAGGGTTAGGGTTATGTTGAGGGCTAGGGTTAGAGAGACGGTTAGGGTTACGATTGGACCTAGGGTTAGGGTTATGTTGAGGGCTAGGGTTAGAGATCCGGTTAGGGTCACGATTGAACCTAGGGTTAGGGTTATGTTGAGGGCCAGGTTTAGAGATCCGGTTAGGGTCACGATTGGACCTAGGGTTAGGGTTTTGTTGAGGGCTAGGGTTAAAGAGACGGTTAGGGTCACGATTGGACCTAGGGTTAGGGTTATGTTGAGGGCTAGGATTAGCGAGACGGTTAGGGTTACGATTGGACCTAGGGTTAGGGTTATGTTGATGGCTAGGGTTAGAGATTCGGTTAGGGTTAAGATTGGACCTAGGGTTAGGGTTATGTTGAGGGCTAGGGTTAGAGATCCGGTTAGGGTTACGATTGGACCTAGGGTTAGGGTTATGTTGAGGGCTAGGGTTAGAGATCCGGTTAGGGTTACGATTGGACCTAGGGTTAGGGTTATGTTGAGGGCTAGGGTTAGAGATCCGGTTAGGGTTACGATTGGACCGAGGGTTAGGATTATGTTGAGGGCTAGGGTTAGAGAGACGGTTAGGGTTCCGATTGGACCTAGGGTTAGGGTTATGTTGAGGGCTAGGGTTAGAGAGACGGTTAGTGTCACGATTGGACCTAGGGTTAGGGTTATGTTGAGGACTAGGGTTAGAGATCCTGTTAGGGTCACTTTTGGACCTAGGTTAGGGTTATGTTGAGGGCTAGGGTTAGAGATCCCGTTAGGGTTACCATTGCACCTAGGGTTAGGGTTATGTTGAGGGCTAGGGTTAGAGATCCGGTTACGGTTACGATTGCACCTAGGGTTAGGGTTATGTTGAGGGCTAGGGTTAGAGATCTGATTAGGGTTAAGATTGGACCTAGGGTTAGGGTTATGTTGAGGGCTAGGGTTAGAGATCCTGTTACGGTTACAATTGGACCTAGGGTTAGGGTTATGTTGAGGGCTAGGTTTAGAGATCCGGTTAAGGTTACGATTGGACCTAGGGTTAGGGTTATGTTGAGGGCTAGGGTTAGAGATCCGGTTAGGGTCACGATTGGACCTAGGTTAGTGTTATGTTGAGGGCTAGGGTTAGAGATCCGGTTAGGGTTACGATTGGACCTAGGGTTAGGGTTATGTTGAGGGTTAGGGTTAGAGATCCGGTTAGGGTTACGATTGGACCTAGGGTTAGGGTTATGTTGAGGGCTAGGATTAGAGATCCGGTTAGGGTTACGATTGGACCTCTCGTTAGGGTTATGTTGAGGGCTAGGGTTAGAGAGACGGTTAGGGTTACGATTGGACCTAGGGTTAGGGTTATGTTGAGGGCAGGGTTAGAGATCCGGTTCGGGTCACGATTGGACCTAGGGTTAGGGTTATGTTGAGGGCTATGGTTAGAGATCCGGTTAGGGTCACGATTGGACCTAGGGTTAGGGTTATGTTGAGGGCTAGGGTTAGAGATTCGGTTAGGGTTACGATTGTACCTAGGGTTAGCGTTATGTTGAGGGCTAGGGATAGAGATCAGGTTAGGGTCTCGTTTGGACCTAGGGTTAGTGTTATGTTGAGGGCTTGGGTTAGAGATCCGGTTAGGGTCACGATTGGACCTAGGGTTAGGGTTATATTGAGGGCTAGGGTTAGAGATCCGGTTAGGGTCACGATTGAACCTAGGGTAAGGGTTATGTTGAGGGCTAGGGTTAGAGAGAGGGTTAGGGTCACGATTGGACCTAGGGTTAGGGTTATGTTGAGGGCTAGGTTTAGAGATCCGGTTAGGGTTACAATTGGACCTAGGGTTAGGGTTATGTTGAGGGCTAGGGTTAGAGATCCGGTTAGGGTTACGATTGGACCTAGGGTTAGCGTTATGTTGAGGGCTAGGGTTAGAGATCCGGTAGGGTCACGATTGCACCTAGGGTTAGGGTTATGTAGAGGGCCAGGGTTAGAGATCCGGGTAGGGTTACGATTGCACCTAGGGTTAGGGTAATGTTGACGGCTAGGGTTAGAGATCCGGTTAGGGTCACGATTGGACCTAGGGTTAGGGCTTTGTTGAGGGCTAGGGTTAGAGATCCGGTTAGGGTCACGATTGGACCTAGGATTAGGGTTATGTTGAGGGCTAGGGTTAGAGATTCGGTTAGAGTTACGATTGGACCTAGGGTTAGCGTTATATTGAGGGCTAGGGATAGAGATCAGGTTAGGGTCACGTTTGGACCTAGGGTAAGGGTTATGTTGAGGGCTAGGATTAGAGATCCGGTTACGGTCACGATTGGACCTAGGGTTAGGGTTATGTTGAGGGCTAGGGTTAGAGATCCGGTTAGGGTTACGATCGGACCTAGGGTTAGGGTGATGTTGAGGGCTAGGGTTAGAGATCCGGTTAGGGTTACGATTGGACCTAGAGTTATGGTGATGTTGATGGCTAGGGTTAGAGATCCGGTTAGGGTTATGATTGGACCTAGGGTTAGGGTTATGTTGAGGGCTAGGGTTAGAGATCCGGTTAGGGTTACGATTGGACCTAGGGTTAGGGTTATGTTGAGGGCTACGGTTAGAGATCCGGTTAGGTTTACGATTGCACCTAGGGTTAGGGTTATGTTGAGGGCTAGGGTTAGAGATCCGGATAGGGTCACGATTGGACCTAGGGTTAGGGTTATGTTGACGGCTAGGGTTAGAGATCCGGTTAGGGTTACGATTGGACCTAGGGTTAGGGTGATGTTGAGGGCTAGGGTTAGAGATCCGGTTAGGGTTACGATTGGACCTAGGGTTATGGTGATGTTGATGGCTAGGTTTAGAGATCCGGTTGGGGATACGATTGGACCTAGGGTTAGGGTGATGTGGAGGGTTAGGGTTAGAGATCCGGTTAGGGTTACGATTGGACCTAGGGTTAGGGTTATGTTGAGGACTAGGGTTAGAGATCCCGTTAGGGTTACGATTGGACCTAGGGTTAAGGTTATGTTGAGGGCTAGGGTTAGAGATCCTGTTAGGGTTACGATTGGACCTAGGCTTAGTGTTATGTTGAGGGCTAAGGTTAGAGATCCGGTTAGGGTTACGATTGGACCTAGGGTTAGGGTTATGTTGAGGGCTAGGGTTAGAGAGACGGTTAGGGTCACGATTGGACCTAGGGTTAGTGTTATGTTGAGGGCTAGGGTTAGAGATCCGGTTAGGGTCACGATTGGACCTAGGTTAGGGTTATGTTGAGGGCTAGGGTTAGAGATCCCGTTAGGGTTACGATTGGACCTAGGGTTAGGGTTATGTTGAGGGCTAGGGTTAGAGATCCGGTTAGGGTCACGATTGGACCTAGGGTTAGGGTTATGTTGAGGGCTAGGGTTAGAGATCCGGTTAGGGTCACGATTGGACATAGGGTTAGGGTTATGTTGAGGGCTAGGGTTAGAGATCCCGTTGGGGTTACGATTGGACCAAGGGTTACGGTTATGTTGCGGGCTAGGATTAGAGATCCGGTTACGGTTACGATTGCACCTAGGGTTAGGGTTATGTTGAGGGCTAGGGTTAGAGATCCGGTTACGGTTAAGATTGGACCTAGGGTTAGGGTTATGTTGAGGGCTAGGTTTAGAGATCCGAGTAGGGTTACGATTGGACCTAGGGTTAGGGTTATGTTGAGGGCAAGGGTTAGAGATCCGGTTAGGGTCACGATTGGACCTAGGGTTAGGGTTATGTTGAGGGCTAGGGTTAGAGATCCGGTTAGGGTTACGATTGGACCTAGGGTTAGGGTTATGTTGAGGGCTAGGGTTAGAGATCCGGTTAGGGTTACGATTGCACCTAGGGTTAGGGTTATGTAGAGGGCCAGGGTTAGAGATCAGGGTAGGGTTACGATTGCACCTAGGGTTAGGGTAATGTTGACGGCTAGGGTTAGAGATCCGGTTAGGGTCACGATTGGACCTAGGGTTAGGGTTATGTTGAGGGCTAGTGTTAGAGATCCGGTTAGGGTCACGATTGCACCTTGGGTTATGTTGAGAGCTAGGGTTAGAGATCCGGTTAGGGTTACGATTGCACCTAGGGTTAGGTTTATGTTGAGGGGTAGGGTTAGAGATCCGGTTAGTGTCACGATTGGACCTAGGGTTAGGGTTATGTTGAGGGCTAGGGTTAGAGATCCGGTTAGGGTTACGATTGCACCTAGGGTTAGGGTTATGTTGAGGGCTAGGGTTAGAGATCCGGTTAGGGTTACGATTGGACCGAGGGTTAGGATTATGTTGAGGGCTAGGGTTAGAGAGACGGTTAGGGTTCCGATTGGACCTAGGGTTAGGGTTATGTTGAGGGCTAGGGTTAGAGAGACGGTTAGTGTCACGATTGGACCTAGGGTTAGGGTTATGTTGAGGACTAGGGTTAGAGATCCTGTTAGGGTCACTTTTGGACCTAGGTTAGGGTTATGTTGAGGGCTAGGGTTAGAGATCCGGTTACGGTTACGATTGCACCTAGGGTTAGGGTTATGTTGAGGGCTAGGGTTAGAGATCTGATTAGGGTTAAGATTGGACCTAGGGTTAGGGTTATGTTGAGGGCTAGGGTTAGAGATCCGGTTACGGTTACAATTGGACCTAGGGTTAGGGTTATGTTGAGGGCTAGGTTTAGAGATCCGGTTAAGGTTACGATTGGACCTAGGGTTAGGGTTATGTTGAGGGCTAGGGTTAGAGATCCGGTTAGGGTCACGATTGGACCTAGGTTAGTGTTATGTTGAGGGCTAGGGTTAGAGATCCGGTTAGGGTTACGATTGGACCTAGGGTTAGGGTTACGTTGAGGGCTACGGTCAGAGAGACGGTTAGGGTTACGATTGGACCTAGGGTTTGGGTTATGTTGAGGGCTAGGGTTAGAGAGACGGTTAGGGTTACGATTTGACCTAGGTTTAGCGTTATGTTGAGGTCTAGGGTTAGAGATCCGGTTAGGGTCACGATTGAACCTAGGGTTAGGGTTATGTTGAGGGCCAGGTTTAGAGATCCGGTTAGGGTCACGATTGGACCTAGGGTTAGGGTTTTGTTGAGGGCTAGGGTTAAAGAGACGGTTAGGGTCACGATTGGACCTAGGGTTAGGGTTATGTTGAGGGCTAGGATTAGAGAGACGGTTAGGGTTACGATTGGACCTAGGGTTAGGGTTATGTTGATGGCTAGGGTTAGAGATCCGGTTAGGGTTACGATTGGACCTAGGGTTAGGGTTATGTTGAGGGCTAGGGTTAGAGATCCGGTTAGGGTTACGATTGGACCTAGGGTTAGGGTTATGTTGAGGGCTAGGGTTAGAGATCCGGTTAGGGTTACAATTGGACCTAGGGTTAGGGTTATGTTGAGGGCTAGGGTTAGAGATCCGGTTAGGGTTACGATTGGACCTAGGGTTAGGATTATGTTGAGGGCTAGGGTTAGAGAGACGGTTAGTGTCACGATTGGACCTAGGGTTAGGGTTATGTTGAGGGCTAGGGTTAGAGATCCTGTTAGGGTCACGATTGGACCTAGGTTAGGGTTATGTTGAGGGCTAGGGTTAGAGATCCCGTTAGGGTTACCATTGCACCTAGGCTTAGGGTTATGTTGAGGGCTAGGGTTAGAGATCCGGTTACGGTTACTATTGCACCTAGGGTTAGGGTTATGTTGAGGGCTAGGGTTAGAGATCTGATTAGGGTTAAGATTGGACCTAGGGTTAGGGTTATGTTGAGGACTAGGGTTCGAGATCCGGGTAGGGTTACGATTGGACCTAGGGTTAGGGTTATGTTGAGGGCTAGGGTTAGAGATCCGGTTACGGTTACAATTGGACCTAGGGTTAGGGTTATGTTGAGGGCTAGGTTTAGAGATCCGGTTAGGGTTACGATTGAACCTAGGGTTAGGGTTATGTTGAGGGCTAGTGTTAGAGATCCGGTTAGGGTCACGATTGGACCTAGGTTAGTGTTATGTTGAGGGCTAGGGTTAGAGATCCTGTTAGGGTCACGATTGGACCTAGGGTTAGGGTGATGTTGAGGGCTAGGGTTAGAGATCCGGTTAGGGTTACGATTGGACCTAGGGTTATGGTGATGTTGAGGGTTAGGGTTAGAGATCCGGTTAGGGTTACGATTGGACCTAGGGTTATGGTGATGTTGATGGCTAGGGTTAGAGATCCGGTTGGGGATACGATTGGACCTAGGGTTAGGGTCATGTTGAGGGTTAAGGTTAGAGATCCGGTTAGGGTTACGATTGGACCTAGGGTTAGGGTTATGTTGAGGGCTAGGGTTAGAGATCCAGTGAGGGTTACGATTGGACCTACGGTTAGGGTTATGTTGAGGGCTAGGGTTAGAGATCCGGTTAGGGTTACGATTGGACCTAGGGTTAGGGTTATGTTGAGGGCTAGGGTTAGAGATCCGGTGAGGGTTACGATTGGACCTACGGTTAGGGTTATGTTGAGGGCTAGGGTTAGAGATCCGGTTAGGGTTACGATTGTACCTAGGGTTAGGGTTATGTTGAGGGCAGGGTTAGAGATCCGGTTAGGGTCACGATTGGACCTAGGGTAAGGGTTATGTTGAGGGCTAGGGTTAGAGATCCGGTTAGGGTCACGATTGGACCTAGGGTTAGGGTTATGTTGAGGGCTAGGGTTAGAGATCCGGTTAGGGTCACGATTGGACCTTGGGTTAGGGTTATGTTGAGGGCTAGGGTTAGAGATCCGGTTAGGGTCACCATTGGACCTAGGGTTAGGGTTATGTTGAGGGCTAGGGTTAGAGATACGGTTAGGGTCACCTTTGGACCTAAGGTTAGGGTTATGTTGACGGCTAGGGTTAGAGATCCGGTTAGGGTTACGATCGGACCTAGGGTTAGGGTGATGTTGAGGGCTAGGGTTAGAGATCCGGTTAGGGTTACGATTGGACCTAGAGTTATGGTGATGTTGATGGCTAGGGTTAGAGATCCGGTTAGGGTTACGATTGGACCTAGGGTTAGGGTTATGTTGAGGGCTAGGGTTTGAGATCCTGTTAGGGTTACGATTGGACCTAGGGTTAGGGTTATGTTGAGGGCTACGGTTAGAGATCCGGTTAGGTTTACGATTACACCTAGGGTTAGGGTTATGTTGAGGGCTAGGGTTAGAGATCCGGATAGGGTCACGATTGGACCTAGGGTTAGGGTTATGTTGACGGCTAGGGTTAGAGATCCGGTTAGGGTTACGATTGGACCTAGGGTTAGGGTGATGTTGAGGGCTAGGGTTAGAGATCCGGTTAGGGTTACGATTGGACCTAGGGTTATGGTGATGTTGATGGCTAGGGTTAGAGATCCGGTTGGGGATACGATTGGACCTAGGGTTAGGGTGATGTTGAGGGTTAGGGTTAGAGATCCGGTTAGGGTTACGATTGGACCTAGGGTTAGGGTTATGTTGAGGACTAGGGTTAGAGATCCCGTTAGGGTTACGATTGAACCTAGGGTTAAGGTTATGTTGAGGGCTAGGGTTAGAGATCCGGTTAGGGTTACGATTGGACCTAGGCTTAGTGTTATGTTGAGGGCTAGGGTTAGAGATCCGGTTAGGGTTACGATTGGACCTAGGGTTAGGGTTATGTTGAGGGCTAGGGTTAGAGAGACGGTTAGGGTCACGATTGGACCTAGGGTTAGTGTTATGTTGAGGGCTAGGGTTAGAGATCCGGTTAGGGTCACGATTGGACCTAGGTTAGGGTTATGTTGAGGGCTAGGGTTAGAGATCCCGTTAGGGTTACAATTGGACCTAGGGTTAGGGTTATGTTGAGGGCTAGGGTTAGAGATCCAGTTAGGGTCACGATTGGACCTAGGGTTAGGGTTATGTTGAGGGCTAGGGTTAGAGATCCGGTTAGGGTCACGATTGGACTTAGGGTTAGGGTTATGTTGAGGGCTAGGGTTAGAGATCCCGTTAGGGTTACGATTGGACCTAGGGTTAGGGTTATGTTGCGGGCTAGGGTTAGAGATCCGGTTACGGTTACGATTGCACCTAGGGTTAGGGTTATGTTGAGGGCTAGGGTTAGAGATCCGGTTACGGTTAAGATTGGACCTAGGGTTAGGGTTATGTTGAGGGCTTGGGTTAGAGATCCGGGTAGGGTTACGATTGGACCTAGGGTTAGGGTTATGTTGAATGCAAGGGTTAGAGATCCGGTTAGGGTCACGATTGGACCTAGGGTTAGGGTTATGTTGAGGGCTAGGTTTAGAGATCCGGTTAGGGTTACAATTGGACCTAGGGTTAGGGTTCTGTTGAGGGCTAGGGTTAGAGATCCGTTTAGGGTTACGATTGGACCTAGGGTTAGGGTTATGTTGAGGGCTAGGGTTAGGGGTCTGGTTAGGGTCACCATTGGACCTAGGGTTAGGGTTATGTTGAGGGCTAGTGTTAGAGATCCGGTTAGGGTCACGATTGGACCTAGGGTTAGGGTTATGTTGAAGGCTAGGGTTAGAGATCCGGTTAGGGTCACGATTGGACCTAGGGTTAGGGTTATGTTGAGGGCTAGGGTTAGAGATCCGGTTAGGGTCACGATTGGACCTAGGGTTAGGGTTATGTTGAGGGCTAGGGTTAGAGATCCGGTTAGGGTCACGATTGGACCTAGGGTTATGGTGATGTTGATGGCTAGGGTTAGAGATCCGGTTGGGGATACGATTGGACCTAGGGTTAGGGTCATGTTGAGGGTTAAGGTTAGAGATCCGGTTAGGGTTACGATTGGACCTAGGGTTAGGGTTATGTTGAGGGCTAGGGTTAGAGATCCGGTTAGGGTTACGATTGGACCTAGGGTTAGGGTTATGTTGAGGGCTAGGGTTAGAGATCCGGTGAGGGTTACGATTGGACCTACGGTTAGGGTTATGTTGAGGGCTAGGGTTAGAGATCCGGTTAGGGTCACGATTGGACCTAGGGTTAGGGTTATGTTGAGGGCTAGGGTTAGAGATCCGGTTAGGGTCACGATTGGACCTAGGGTTAGGGTTATGTTGAGGGCTAGGGTTAGAGATCCGGTTAGGGTCACGATTGGACCTAGGGTTAGGGTGATGTTGAGGGTTAGGGTTAGAGATCCGGTTAGGGTTACGATTGGACCTAGGGTTAGGGTTATGTTGAGGACTAGGGTTAGAGATCCCGTTAGGGTTACGATTGAACCTAGGGTTAAGGTTATGTTGAGGGCTAGGGTTAGAGATCCGGTTAGTGTTACGATTAGACCTAGGCTTAGTGTTATGTTGAGGGCTAGGGTTAGAGATCCGGTTAGGGTTACGATTGGACCTAGGGTTATTGTTATGTTGAGGGCTAGGGTTAGAGAGACGGTTAGGGTCACGATTGGACCTAGGGTTAGTGTTATGTTGAGGGCTAGGGTTAGAGATCCGGTTAGGGTCACGATTAGACCTAGGGTTAGGGTTATGTTGAGGGCTAGGGTTAGAGATCCGGTTAGGGTCACGATTGGACCTAGGGTTAGGGTTATGTTGAGGGCTAGGGTTAGAGATCCGGTTAGGGTCGCGATTGGACCTAGGGTTATGGTGATGTTGATGGCTAGGGTTAGAGATCCGGTTGGGGATACGATTGGACCTAGGGTTAGGGTCATGTTGAGGGTTAAGGTTAGAGATCCGGTTAGGGTTACGATTGGACCTAGGGTTAGGGTTATGTTGAGGGCTAGGGTTAGACATCCGGTTAGGGTTACGATTGGACCTAGGGTTAGGGTTATGTTGAGGGCTAGGGTTAGAGATCCGGTGAGGGTTACGATTGGACCTACGGTTAGGGTTATGTTGAGGGCTAGGGTTAGATCCGGTTAGGGTCACGATTGGACCTAGGGTTAGGGTTATGTTGAGGGCTAGGGTTAGAGATCCGGTTAGGGTCACGATTGGACCTAGGGTTAGGGTTATGTTGAGGGCTAGGGTTAGAGATCCGGTTAGGGTCACGATTGGACCTAGGGTTAGGGTGATGTTGAGGGTTAGGGTTAGAGATCCGGTTAGGATTACGATTGGACCTAGGGTTAGGGTTATGTTGAGGACTAGGGTTAGAGATCCCGTTAGGGTTACGATTGAACCTAGGGTTAAGGTTATGTTGAGGGCTAGGGTTAGAGATCCGGTTAGGGTTACGATTGGACCTAGGCTTAGTGTTATGTTGAGGGCTAGGGTTAGAGATCCGGTTAGGGTTACGATTGGACCTAGGGTTATTGTTATGTTGAGGGCTAGGGTTAGAGAGACGGTTAGGGTCACGATTGGACCTAGGGTTAGTGTTATGTTGAGGGCTAGGGTTAGAGATCCGGTTAGGGTCACGATTGGACCTAGATAGGGTTATGTTGAGGGCTAGCGTTAGAGATCCCGTGAGGGTTACAATTGGACCTAGGGTTAGGGTTATGTTGAGGGCTAGGGTTAGAGATCCGGTTAGGGTCACGATTGGACCTAGGGTTAGGGTTATGTTGAGGGCTAGGGTTAGAGATCCGGTTAGGGTCACGATTGGACCTAGGGTTAGTGTTATGTTGAGGGCTAGGGTTAGAGATCCCGTTAGGGTTACGATTGGACCTAGGGTTAGGGTAATGTTGCGGGCTAGGGTTAGAGATCCGGTTACGGTTACGATTGCACCTAGGGTTAGGGTTATGTTGAGGGCTAGGGTTAGAGATCCGGTTACGGTTAAGATTGGACCTAGGGTTAGGGTTATGTTGAGGGCTAGGGTTAGAGATCCGGGTAGGGTTACGATTGGACCTAGGGTTAGGGTTATGTTGAGGGCAAGGGTTAGAGATCCGGTTAGGGTCACGATTGGACCTAGGGTTAGGGTTATGTTGAGGGCTAGGTTTAGAGATCCGGTTAGGGTTACAATTGGACCTAGGGTTAGGGTTCTGTTGAGGGCTAGGGTTAGAGATCCGTTTAGGGTTACGATTGGACCTAGGGTTAGTGTTATGTTGAGGGCTAGGGTTAGAGATCCGGTTAGGGTTACGATTTCACCTAGGGTTAGGGTTATGTAGAGGGCCAGGGTTAGAGATCCGGGTAGGGTTACGATTGCACCTAGGGTTAGGGTAATGTTGACGGCTAGGGTTAGAGATCCGGTTAGGGTCACGATTGGACCTAGGGTTAGGGTTATGTTGAGGGCTAGGGTTAGAGATCCGGTTAGGGTGACGATTGCACCTTGGGTTAGGGTTATGTTGAGGGCTAGGGTTAGAGATCCGGTTAGGGTTACGATTGCACCTAGGGTTAGGTTTATGTTGAGGGCTAGGGTTAGAGATCCGGTTAGTGTCACGATTGGACCTAGGGTTAGGGTTTTGTTGAGGGCTAGGGTTAGAGATCCGGTTAGGGTCACGATTGGACCTAGGATTAGGGTTATGTTGAGGGCTAGGGTTAGAGATTCGGTTAGAGTTACGATTGGACCTAGGGTTAGCGTTATGTTGAGGGCTAGGGATAGAGATCAGGTTAGGGTCACGTTTGGACCTAGGGTTAGGGTTCTGTTGAGGGCTAGGATTAGAGATCCGGTTAGGGTCACGATTGGACCTAGGGTTAGGGTTATGTTGAGGGCTAGGGTTAGAGATCCGGTTAGGGTTACGATTGGACCTAGGGTTAGGGTTACGTTGAGGGCTACGGTCAGAGAGACGGTTAGGGTTACGATTGGACCTAGGTTTAGCGTTATGTTGAGGTCTAGGGTTAGAGATCCGGTTAGGGTCACGATTGAACCTAGGGTTAGGGTTATGTTGAGGGCCAGGTTTAGAGATCCGTTTAGGGTCACGATTGGACCTAGGGTTAGGGTTTTGTTGAGGGCTAGGGTTAAAGAGACGGTTAGGGTCACGATTGGACCTAGGGTTAGGGTTATGTTGAGGGCTAGGATTAGAGAGACGGTTAGGGTTACGATTGGACCTAGGGTTAGGGTTATGTTGATGGCTAGGGTTAGAGATCCGGTTAGGGTCACGATTGAACCTAGGGTTAGGGTTATGTTGAGGGCCAGGTTTAGAGATCCGTTTAGGGTCACGATTGGACCTAGGGTTAGGGTTTTGTTGAGGGCTAGGGTTAAAGAGACGGTTAGGGTCACGATTGGACCTAGGGTTAGGGTTATGTTGAGGGCTAGGATTAGAGAGACGGTTAGGGTTACGATTGGACCTAGGGTTAGGGTTATGTTGATGGCTAGGGTTAGAGATCCGGTTAGGGTTACGATTGGACCTAGGGTTAGGGTTATGTTGAGGGCTAGGGTTAGAGATCCGGTTAGGGTTACGATTGGACCTAGGGTTAGGGTTATGTTGAGGGCTAGGGTTAGAGATCCGGTTAGGGTTACAATTGGACCTAGGGTTAGGGTTATGTTGAGGGCTAGGGTTAGAGATCCGGTTAGGGTTACGATTGGACCTAGGGTTAGGATTATGTTGAGGGCTAGGGTTAGAGAGACGGTTAGTGTCACGATTGGACCTAGGGTTAGGGTTATGTTGAGGGCTAGGGTTAGAGATCCTATTAGGGTCACGATTGGACCTAGGTTAGGGTTATGTTGAGGGCTAGGGTTAGAGATCCCGTTAGGGTTACCATTGCACCTAGGGTTAGGGTTATGTTGAGGGCTAGGGTTAGAGATCCGGTTAGGGTCACGATTGGACCTAGGGTTAGGGTTATGTTGAGGGCTAGGGTTAGAGATCTGATTAGGGTTAAGATTGGACCTAGGGGTAGGGTTATGTTGAGGACTAGGGTTCGAGATCCGGGTAGGGTTACGATTGGAACTAGGGTTAGGGTTATGTTGAGGGCTAGGGTTAGAGATCCGGTTACGGTTACAATTGGACCTAGGGTTAGGGTTATGTTGAGGGCTAGGTTTAGAGATCCGGTTAGGGTTACGATTGGACCTAGGGTTAGGGTTATGTTGAGGGCTAGGGATAGAGATCAGGTTAGGGTCACGTTTGGACCTAGGGTTAGGGTTATGTTGAGGGCTAGGGTTAGAGATCCGGTTAGGGTCACGATTGAACCTAGGGTTAGGGTTATGTTGAGGGCCAGGTTTAGAGATCCGGTTAGGGTCACGATTGGACGTAGGGTTAGGGTTACGTTGAGGGCTACGGTCAGAGAGACGGTTAGGGTTACGATTGGACCTAGGGTTAGGGTTATGTTGAGGGCTAGGGTTAGAGAGACGGTTAGGGTTACGATTGGACCTAGGGTTAGGGTTATGTTGAGGGCTAGGGTTAGAGATCCGGTTAGGGTCACGATTGAACCTAGGGTTAGGGTTATGTTGAGGGCCAGGTTTAGAGATCCGGTTAGGGTCACGATTGGACCTAGGGTTAGGGTTTTGTTGAGGGCTAGGGTTAAAGAGACGGTTAGGGTCACGATTGGACCTAGGGTTAGGGTTATGTTGAGGGCTAGGATTAGCGAGACGGTTAGGGTTACGATTGGACCTAGGGTTAGGGTTATGTTGATGGCTAGGGTTAGAGATTCGGTTAGGGTTAAGATTGGACCTAGGGTTAGGGTTATGTTGAGGGCTAGGGTTAGAGATCCGGTTAGGGTTACGATTGGACCTAGGGTTAGGGTTATGTTGAGGGCTAGGGTTAGAGATCCGGTTAGGGTTACGATTGGACCTAGGGTTAGGGTTATGTTGAGGGCTAGGGTTAGAGATCCGGTTAGGGTTACGATTGGACCGAGGGTTAGGATTATGTTGAGGGCTAGGGTTAGAGAGACGGTTAGGGTTCCGATTGGACCTAGGGTTAGGGTTATGTTGAGGGCTAGGGTTAGAGAGACGGTTAGTGTCACGATTGGACCTAGGGTTAGGGTTATGTTGAGGACTAGGGTTAGAGATCCTGTTAGGGTCACTTTTGGACCTAGGTTAGGGTTATGTTGAGGGCTAGGGTTAGAGATCCCGTTAGGGTTACCATTGCACCTAGGGTTAGGGTTATGTTGAGGGCTAGGGTTAGAGATCCGGTTACGGTTACGATTGCACCTAGGGTTAGGGTTATGTTGAGGGCTAGGGTTAGAGATCTGATTAGGGTTAAGATTGGACCTAGGGTTAGGGTTATGTTGAGGGCTAGGGTTAGAGATCCTGTTACGGTTACAATTGGACCTAGGGTTAGGGTTATGTTGAGGGCTAGGTTTAGAGATCCGGTTAAGGTTACGATTGGACCTAGGGTTAGGGTTATGTTGAGGGCTAGGGTTAGAGATCCGGTTAGGGTCACGATTGGACCTAGGTTAGTGTTATGTTGAGGGCTAGGGTTAGAGATCCGGTTAGGGTTACGATTGGACCTAGGGTTAGGGTTATGTTGAGGGTTAGGGTTAGAGATCCGGTTAGGGTTACGATTGGACCTAGGGTTAGGGTTATGTTGAGGGCTAGGATTAGAGATCCGGTTAGGGTTACGATTGGACCTCTCGTTAGGGTTATGTTGAGGGCTAGGGTTAGAGAGACGGTTAGGGTTACGATTGGACCTAGGGTTAGGGTTATGTTGAGGGCAGGGTTAGAGATCCGGTTCGGGTCACGATTGGACCTAGGGTTAGGGTTATGTTGAGGGCTATGGTTAGAGATCCGGTTAGGGTCACGATTGGACCTAGGGTTAGGGTTATGTTGAGGGCTAGGGTTAGAGATTCGGTTAGGGTTACGATTGTACCTAGGGTTAGCGTTATGTTGAGGGCTAGGGATAGAGATCAGGTTAGGGTCTCGTTTGGACCTAGGGTTAGTGTTATGTTGAGGGCTTGGGTTAGAGATCCGGTTAGGGTCACGATTGGACCTAGGGTTAGGGTTATATTGAGGGCTAGGGTTAGAGATCCGGTTAGGGTCACGATTGAACCTAGGGTAAGGGTTATGTTGAGGGCTAGGGTTAGAGAGAGGGTTAGGGTCACGATTGGACCTAGGGTTAGGGTTATGTTGAGGGCTAGGTTTAGAGATCCGGTTAGGGTTACAATTGGACCTAGGGTTAGGGTTATGTTGAGGGCTAGGGTTAGAGATCCGGTTAGGGTTACGATTGGACCTAGGGTTAGCGTTATGTTGAGGGCTAGGGTTAGAGATCCGGTAGGGTCACGATTGCACCTAGGGTTAGGGTTATGTAGAGGGCCAGGGTTAGAGATCCGGGTAGGGTTACGATTGCACCTAGGGTTAGGGTAATGTTGACGGCTAGGGTTAGAGATCCGGTTAGGGTCACGATTGGACCTAGGGTTAGGGCTTTGTTGAGGGCTAGGGTTAGAGATCCGGTTAGGGTCACGATTGGACCTAGGATTAGGGTTATGTTGAGGGCTAGGGTTAGAGATTCGGTTAGAGTTACGATTGGACCTAGGGTTAGCGTTATATTGAGGGCTAGGGATAGAGATCAGGTTAGGGTCACGTTTGGACCTAGGGTAAGGGTTATGTTGAGGGCTAGGATTAGAGATCCGGTTACGGTCACGATTGGACCTAGGGTTAGGGTTATGTTGAGGGCTAGGGTTAGAGATCCGGTTAGGGTTACGATCGGACCTAGGGTTAGGGTGATGTTGAGGGCTAGGGTTAGAGATCCGGTTAGGGTTACGATTGGACCTAGAGTTATGGTGATGTTGATGGCTAGGGTTAGAGATCCGGTTAGGGTTATGATTGGACCTAGGGTTAGGGTTATGTTGAGGGCTAGGGTTAGAGATCCGGTTAGGGTTACGATTGGACCTAGGGTTAGGGTTATGTTGAGGGCTACGGTTAGAGATCCGGTTAGGTTTACGATTGCACCTAGGGTTAGGGTTATGTTGAGGGCTAGGGTTAGAGATCCGGATAGGGTCACGATTGGACCTAGGGTTAGGGTTATGTTGACGGCTAGGGTTAGAGATCCGGTTAGGGTTACGATTGGACCTAGGGTTAGGGTGATGTTGAGGGCTAGGGTTAGAGATCCGGTTAGGGTTACGATTGGACCTAGGGTTATGGTGATGTTGATGGCTAGGTTTAGAGATCCGGTTGGGGATACGATTGGACCTAGGGTTAGGGTGATGTGGAGGGTTAGGGTTAGAGATCCGGTTAGGGTTACGATTGGACCTAGGGTTAGGGTTATGTTGAGGACTAGGGTTAGAGATCCCGTTAGGGTTACGATTGGACCTAGGGTTAAGGTTATGTTGAGGGCTAGGGTTAGAGATCCTGTTAGGGTTACGATTGGACCTAGGCTTAGTGTTATGTTGAGGGCTAAGGTTAGAGATCCGGTTAGGGTTACGATTGGACCTAGGGTTAGGGTTATGTTGAGGGCTAGGGTTAGAGAGACGGTTAGGGTCACGATTGGACCTAGGGTTAGTGTTATGTTGAGGGCTAGGGTTAGAGATCCGGTTAGGGTCACGATTGGACCTAGGTTAGGGTTATGTTGAGGGCTAGGGTTAGAGATCCCGTTAGGGTTACGATTGGACCTAGGGTTAGGGTTATGTTGAGGGCTAGGGTTAGAGATCCGGTTAGGGTCACGATTGGACCTAGGGTTAGGGTTATGTTGAGGGCTAGGGTTAGAGATCCGGTTAGGGTCACGATTGGACATAGGGTTAGGGTTATGTTGAGGGCTAGGGTTAGAGATCCCGTTGGGGTTACGATTGGACCAAGGGTTACGGTTATGTTGCGGGCTAGGATTAGAGATCCGGTTACGGTTACGATTGCACCTAGGGTTAGGGTTATGTTGAGGGCTAGGGTTAGAGATCCGGTTACGGTTAAGATTGGACCTAGGGTTAGGGTTATGTTGAGGGCTAGGTTTAGAGATCCGAGTAGGGTTACGATTGGACCTAGGGTTAGGGTTATGTTGAGGGCAAGGGTTAGAGATCCGGTTAGGGTCACGATTGGACCTAGGGTTAGGGTTATGTTGAGGGCTAGGGTTAGAGATCCGGTTAGGGTTACGATTGGACCTAGGGTTAGGGTTATGTTGAGGGCTAGGGTTAGAGATCCGGTTAGGGTTACGATTGCACCTAGGGTTAGGGTTATGTAGAGGGCCAGGGTTAGAGATCAGGGTAGGGTTACGATTGCACCTAGGGTTAGGGTAATGTTGACGGCTAGGGTTAGAGATCCGGTTAGGGTCACGATTGGACCTAGGGTTAGGGTTATGTTGAGGGCTAGTGTTAGAGATCCGGTTAGGGTCACGATTGCACCTTGGGTTATGTTGAGAGCTAGGGTTAGAGATCCGGTTAGGGTTACGATTGCACCTAGGGTTAGGTTTATGTTGAGGGGTAGGGTTAGAGATCCGGTTAGTGTCACGATTGGACCTAGGGTTAGGGTTATGTTGAGGGCTAGGGTTAGAGATCCGGTTAGGGTTACGATTGGACCTAGGGTTAGGGTTATGTTGAGGGCTAGGGTTAGAGATCCGGTTAGGGTTACGATTGCACCTAGGGTTAGGGTTATGTAGAGGGCCAGGGTTAGAGATCAGGGTAGGGTTACGATTGCACCTAGGGTTAGGGTAATGTTGACGGCTAGGGTTAGAGATCCGGTTAGGGTCACGATTGGACCTAGGGTTAGGGTTATGTTGAGGGCTAGTGTTAGAGATCCGGTTAGGGTCACGATTGCACCTTGGGTTATGTTGAGAGCTAGGGTTAGAGATCCGGTTAGGGTTACGATTGCACCTAGGGTTAGGTTTATGTTGAGGGGTAGGGTTAGATATCCGGTTAGTGTCACGATTGGACCTAGGGTTAGGGTTTTGTTGAGGGCTAGGGTTAGAGATCCGGTTAGGGTCACGATTGGACCTAGGATTAGGGTTATGTTGAGGGCTAGGGTTAGAGATTCGGTTAGAGTTACGATTGGACCTAGGGTTAGCGTTATGTTGAGGGCCAGGGATAGAGATCAGGTTAGGGTCACGTTTGGACCTAGGGTTAGGGTTATGTTGAGGGCTAGGGTTAGAGATCCGGTTAGGGTCACGATTGAACCTAGGGTTAGGGTTATGTTGAGGGCCAGGTTTAGAGATCCGGTTAGGGTCACGATTGGACGTAGGGTTAGGGTTACGTTGAGGGCTACGGTCAGAGAGACGGTTAGGGTTACGATTGGACCTAGGGTTAGGGTTATGTTGAGGGCTAGGGTTAGAGAGACGGTTAGGGTTACGATTGGACCTAGGGTTAGGGTTATGTTGAGGGCTAGGGTTAGAGATCCGGTTAGGGTCACGATTGAACCTAGGGTTAGGGTTATGTTGAGGGCCAGGTTTAGAGATCCGGTTAGGGTCACGATTGGACCTAGGGTTAGGGTTTTGTTGAGGGCTAGGGTTAAAGAGACGGTTAGGGTCACGATTGGACCTAGGGTTAGGGTTATGTTGAGGGCTAGGATTAGCGAGACGGTTAGGGTTACGATTGGACCTAGGGTTAGGGTTATGTTGATGGCTAGGGTTAGAGATTCGGTTAGGGTTACGATTGGACCTAGGGTTAGGGTTATGTTGAGGGCTAGGGTTAGAGATCCGGTTAGGGTTACGATTGGACCTAGGGTTAGGGTTATGTTGAGGGCTAGGGTTAGAGATCCGGTTAGGGTTACGATTGGACCGAGGGTTAGGATTATGTTGAGGGCTACGGTTAGAGAGACGGTTAGGGTTCCGATTGGACCTAGGGTTAGGGTTATGTTGAGGGCTAGGGTTAGAGAGACGGTTAGTGTCACGATTGGACCTAGGGTTAGGGTTATGTTGAGGACTAGGGTTAGAGATCCTGTTAGGGTCACTTTTGGACCTAGGTTAGGGTTATGTTGAGGGCTAGGGTTAGAGATCCCGTTAGGGTTACCATTGCACCTAGGGTTAGGGTTATGTTGAGGGCTAGGGTTAGAGATCCGGTTACGGTTACGATTGCACCTAGGGTTAGGGTTATGTTGAGGGTTAGGGTTAGAGATCCGGTTAGGGTTACGATTGGACCTAGGGTTAGGGTTATGTTGAGGGCTAGGATTAGAGATCCGGTTAGGGTTACGATTGGACCTCTCGTTAGGGTTATGTTGAGGGCTAGGGTTAGAGAGACGGTTAGGGTTACGATTGGACCTAGGGTTAGGGTTATGTTGAGGGCAGGGTTAGAGATCCGGTTCGGGTCACGATTGGACCTAGGGTTAGGGTTATGTTGAGGGCTATGGTTAGAGATCCGGTTAGGGTCACGATTGGACCTAGGGTTAGGGTTATGTTGAGGGCTAGGGTTAGAGATTCGGTTAGGGTTACGATTGTACCTAGGGTTAGCGTTATGTTGAGGGCTAGGGATAGAGATCAGGTTAGGGTCTCGTTTGGACCTAGGGTTAGTGTTATGTTGAGGGCTTGGGTTAGAGATCCGGTTAGGGTCACGATTGGACCTAGGGTTAGGGTTATATTGAGGGCTAGGGTTAGAGATCCGGTTAGGGTCACGATTGAACCTAGGGTAAGGGTTATGTTGAGGGCTAGGGTTAGAGAGAGGGTTAGGGTCACGATTGGACCTAGGGTTAGTGTTATGTTGAGGGCTAGGTTTAGAGATCCGGTTAGGGTTACGATTGGACCTAGGGTTAGGGTTATGTTGAGGGCTAGGGTTAGAGATCCGGTTAGGGTTACGATTGGACCTAGGGTTAGGGTTATGTTGAGGGCTAGGGTTAGAGATCCGGTTAGGGTTACGATTGCACCTAGGGTTAGGGTTATGTTGAGGGCTAGGGTTAGAGATCCGGGTAGGGTTACGGTTGTACCTAGGGTTAGGGTTATGTTGAGGGCTAGGGTTAGAGATCCGGTTAGGGTCACTATTGGACCTAGGGTTAGGGTTATGTTGAGGGCTAGGGTTAGAGATCCGGTTAGGGTCACGATTGGACCTAGGGTTAGGGTTATGTTGACGGCTAGGGTTAGAGATCCGGTTAGGGTTACGATTGGACCTAGGGTTAGGGTGATGTTGAGGGCTAGGGTTAGAGATCCGGTTAGGGTTACGATTGGACCTAGGGTTATGGTGATGTTGATGGCTAGGGTTAGAGATCCGGTTGGGGATACGATTGGACCTAGGGTTAGGGTCATGTTGAGGGTTAAGGTTAGATATCCGGTTAGGGTTACGATTGGACCTAGGGTTAGGATTATGTTGAGGGCTAGGGTTAGAGATCCAGTGAGGGTTACGATTGGACCTACGGTTAGGGTTATGTTGAGGGCTAGGGTTAGAGATCCGGTTAGGGTTACGATTGGACCTAGGGTTAGGGTTATTTGAGGGCTAGGGTTAGAGATCCGGTGAGGGTTACGATTGGACCTACGGTTAGGGTTATGTTGAGGGCTAGGGTTAGAGATCCGGTTAGGGTTACGATTGGACCTAGGGTTAGGGTTATGTTGAGGGCAGGGTTAGAGATCCGGTTAGGGTCACGATTGGACCTAGGGTAAGGGTTATGTTGAGGGCTAGGGTTAGAGATCCGGTTAGGGTCACGATTGGACCTAGGGTTAGGGTTATGTTGAGGGCTACGGTTAGAGATCCGGTTAGGGTCACGATTGGACCTTGGGTTAGGGTTATGTTGAGGACTAGGGTTAGAGATCCGGTTAGGGTCACCATTGGACCTAGGGTTAGGGTTATGTTGAGGGCTAGGGTTAGAGATACGGTTAGGGTCACCTTTGGACCTAAGGTTAGGGTTATGTTGACGGCTAGGGTTAGAGATCCGGTTAGGGTTACGATCGGACCTAGGGTTAGGGTGATGTTGAGGGCTAGGGTTATAGATCCGGTTAGGGTTACGATTGGACCTAGAGTTATGGTGATGTTGATGGCTAGGGTTAGAGATCCGGTTAGGGTTACGATTGGACCTAGGGTTAGGGTTATGTTGAGGGCTAGGGTTAGAGATCCGGTTAGGGTTACGATTGGACCTAGGGTTAGGGTTATGTTGAGGGCTACGGTTAGAGATCCGGTTAGGTTTACGATTGCACCTAGGGTTAGGGTTATATTGAGGGCTAGGGTTAGAGATCCGGATAGGGTCACGATTGGACCTAGGGTTAGGGTTATGTTGACGGCTAGGGTTAGAGATCCGGTTAGGGTTACGATTGGACCTAGGGTTAGGGTGATGTTGAGGGCTAGGGTTAGAGATCCGGTTAGGGTTACGATTGGACCTAGGGTTATGGTGATGTTGATGGCTAGGGTTAGAGATCCGGTTGGGGATACGATTGGACCTAGGGTTAGGGTGATGTTGAGGGTTAGGGTTAGAGATCCGGTTAGGGTTACGATTGGACCTAGGGTTAGGGTTATGTTGAGGACTAGGGTTAGAGATCCCGTTAGGGTTACGATTGAACCTAGGGTTAAGGTTATGTTGAGGGCTAGGGTTAGAGATCCGGTTAGGGTTACGATTGGACCTAGGCTTAGTGTTATGTTGAGGGCTAGGGTTAGAGATCCGGTTAGGGTTACGATTGGACCTAGGGTTAGGGTTATGTTGAGGGCTAGGTTTAGAGAGACGGTTAGGGTCACGATTGGACCTAGGGTTAGTGTTATGTTGAGGGCTAGGGTTAGAGATCCGGTTAGGGTCACGATTGGACCTAGGTTAGGGTTATGTTGAGGGCTAGGGTTAGAGATCCCGTTAGGGTTACGATTGGACCTAGGGTTAGGGTTATGTTGAGGGCTAGGGTTAGAGATCCGGTTAGGGTCACGATTGGACCTAGGGTTAGGGTTATGTTGAGGGCTAGGGTTAGAGATCCGGTTAGGGTCACGATTGGACCTAGGGTTCGGGTTATGTTGAGGGCTAGGGTTAGAGATCCCGTTAGGGTTACGATTGGACCTAGGGTTAGGGTTATGTTGCGGGCTAGGGTTAGAGATCCGGTTACGGTTACAATTGCACCTAGGGTTAGGGTTATGTTGAGGGCTAGGGTTAGAGATCCGGTTACGGTTAAGATTGGACCTAGGGTTAGGGTTATGTTGAGGGCTTGGGTTAGAGATCCGGGTAGGGTTACGATTGGACCTAGGGTTAGGGTTATGTTGAGGGCAAGGGTTAGAGATCCGGTTAGGGTCACGATTGGACCTAGGGTTAGGGTTATGTTGAGGGCTAGGTTTAGAGATCCGGTTAGGGTTACAATTGGACCTAGGGTTAGGGTTCTGTTGAGGGCTAGGGTTAGAGATCCGTTTAGGGTTACGATTGGACCTAGGGTTAGGGTTATGTTGAGGGCTAGGGTTAGGGATCTGGTTAGGGTCACCATTGGACCTAGGGTTAGGGTTATGTTGAGGGCTAGTGTTAGAGATCCGGTTAGGGTCACGATTGGACCTAGGGTTAGGGTTATGTTGAAGGCTAGGGTTAGAGATCCGGTTAGGGTCACGATTGGACCTAGGGTTAGGGTGATGTTGAGGGCTAGGGTTAGAGATCCGGTTAGGGTTACGATTGGACCTAGGGTTATGGTGATGTTGATGGCTAGGGTTAGAGATCCGGTTGGGGATACGATTGGACCTAGGGTTAGGGTCATGTTGAGGGTTAAGGTTAGAGATCCGGTTAGGGTTACGATTGGACCTAGGGTTAGGGTTATGTTGAGGGCTAGGGTTAGAGATCCGGTTAGGGTTACGATTGGACCTAGGGTTAGGGTTATGTTGAGGGCTAGGGTTAGAGATCCGGTGAGGGTTACGATTGGACCTACGGTTAGGGTTATGTTGAGGGCTAGGGTTAGAGATCCGGTTAGGGTCACGATTGGACCTAGGGTTAGGGTTATGTTGAGGGCTAGGGTTAGAGATCCGGTTAGGGTCACGATTGGACCAAGGGTTAGGGTTATGTTGAGGGCTAGGGTTAGAGATCCGGTTAGGGTCACGATTGGACCTAGGGTTAGGGTGATGTTGAGGGTTAGGGTTAGAGATCCGGTTAGGGTTACGATTGGACCTAGGGTTAGGGTTATGTTGAGGACTAGGGTTAGAGATCCCGTTAGGGTTACGATTGAACCTAGGGTTAAGGTTATGTTGAGGGCTAGGGTTAGAGATCCGGTTAGGGTTACGATTGGACCTAGGCTTAGTGTTATGTTGAGGGCTAGGGTTAGAGATCCGGTTAGGGTTACGATTGGACCTAGGGTTATTGTTATGTTGAGGGCTAGGGTTAGAGAGACGGTTAGGGTCACGATTGGACCTAGGGTTAGTGTTATGTTGAGGGCTAGGGTTAGATATCCGGTTAGGGTCACGATTGGACGTAGGTTAGGGTTATGTTGAGGGCTAGCGTTAGAGATCCCGTTAGGGTTACAATTGGACCTAGGGTTAGGGTTATGTTGAGGGCTATGGTTAGAGATCCGGTTAGGGTCACGATTGGACCTAGGGTTAGGGTTATGTTGAGGGCTAGGGTTAGAGATCCGGTTAGGGTCACGATTGGACCTAGGGTTAGTGTTATGTTGAGGGCTAGGGTTAGAGATCCCGTTAGGGTTACCATTGCACCTAGGGTTAGGGTTATGTTGAGGGCTAGGGTTAGAGATCTGATTAGGGTCACGATTGGACCTAGGTTAGGGTTATGTTGAGGGCTAGGGTTAGAGATCCCGTTAGGGTTACCATTGCACCTAGGGTTAGGGTTATGTTGAGGGCTAGGGTTAGAGATCCGGTTACGGTTACGATTGCACCTAGGGTTAGGGTTATGTTGAGGGCTAGGGTTAGAGATCTGATTAGGGTTAAGATTGGACCTAGGGTTAGGGTTATGTTGAGGACTAGGGTTCGAGATCCGGGTAGGGTTACGATTGGACCTAGGGTTAGGGTTATGTTGAGGGCTAGGGTTAGAGATCCGGTTACGGTTACAATTGGACCTAGGGTTAGGGTTATGTTGAGGGCTAGGTTTAGAGATCCGGTTAGGGTTACGATTGGACCTAGGGTTAGGGTTATGTTGAGGGCTAGGGTTAGAGATCCGGTTAGGGTCACGATTGGACCTAGGTTAGTGTTATGTTGAGGGCTAGGGTTAGAGATCCTGTTAGGGTCACGATTGGACCTAGGGTTAGGGTGATGTTGAGGGCTAGGGTTAGAGATCCGGTTAGGGTTACGATTGGACCTAGGGTTATGGTGATGTTGAGGGTTAGGGTTAGAGATCCGGTTAGGGTTACGATTGGACCTAGGGTTATGGTGATGTTGATGGCTAGGGTTAGAGATCCGGTTGGGGATACGATTGGACCTAGGGTTAGGGTCATGTTGAGGGTTAAGGTTAGAGATCCGGTTAGGGTTACGATTGGACCTAGGGTTAGGGTTATGTTGAGGGCTAGGGTTAGAGATCCAGTGAGGGTTACGATTGGACCTACGGTTAGGGTTATGTTGAGGGCTAGGGTTAGAGATCCGGTTAGGGTTACGATTCGACCTAGGGTTAGGGTTATGTTGAGGGCTAGGGTTAGAGATCCGGTGAGGGTTACGATTGGACCTACGGTTAGGGTTATGTTGAGGGCTAGGGTTAGAGATCCGGTTAGGGTTACGATTGGACCTAGGGTTAGGGTTATGTTGAGGGCAGGGTTAGAGATCCGGTTAGGGTCACGATTGGACCTAGGGTAAGGGTTATGTTGAGGGCTAGGGTTAGAGATCCGGTTAGGGTCACGATTGGACCTAGGGTTAGGGTTATGTTGAGGGCTAGGGTTAGAGATCCGGTTAGGGTCACGATTGGACCTTGGGTTAGGGTTATGTTGAGGGCTAGGGTTAGAGATCCGATTAGGGTCACCATTGGACCTAGGGTTAGGGTTATGTTGAGGGCTAGGGTTAGAGATACGGTTAGGGTCACCTTTGGACCTAAGGTTAGGGTTATGTTGACGGCTAGGGTTAGAGATCCGGTTAGGGTTACGATCGGACCTAGGGTTAGGGTGATGTTGAGGGCTAGGGTTAGAGATCCGGTTAGGGTTACGATTGGACCTAGAGTTATGGTGATGTTGATGGCTAGGGTTAGAGATCCGGTTAGGGTTACGATTGGACCTAGGGTTAGGGTTATGTTGAGGGCTAGGGTTAGAGATCCGGTTAGGGTTACGATTGGACCTAGGGTTAGGGTTATGTTGAGGGCTACGGTTAGAGATCCGGTTAGGTTTACGATTGCACCTAGGGTTAGGGTTATGTTGAGGGCTAGGTTTAGAGATCCGGATAGGGTCACGATTGGACCTAGGGTTAGGGTTATGTTGACGGCTAGGGTTAGAGATCCGGTTAGGGTTACGATTGGACCTAGGGTTAGGGTGATGTTGAGGGCTAGGGTTAGAGATCCGGTTAGGGTTACGATTGGACCTAGGGTTATGGTGATGTTGATGGCTAGGGTTAGAGATCCGGTTGGGGATACGATTGGACCTAGGGTTAGGGTGATGTTGAGGGTTAGGGTTAGAGATCCGGTTAGGGTTACGATTGGACCTAGGGTTAGGGTTATGTTGAGGGCTAGGATTAGAGAGACGGTTTGGGTTACGATTGGACCTAGGGTTAGGGTTATGTTGAGGGCTAGGGTTAGAGATCCGGTTAGGGTTACGATAGGACCTAGGGTTAGGGTTATGTTGAGGCTAGGGTTAGAGATCCGGTTAGGGTTACGATTGGACCTAGGGTTAGGGTTATGTTGAGGGCTAGGTTTAGAGATCCGGTTAGGGTTACGATTGGACCTAGGGTTAGGGTTATGTTGAGGGCTAGGGTTAGAGATCCGGTTAGGATTACAATTGGACCTAGGGTTAGGGTTATGTTGAGGGCTAGGGTTAGAGATCCGGTTAGGGTTACGATTGGACCTAGGGTTAAGATTATGTTGAGGGCTAGGGTTAGAGAGACGGTTAGTGTCACGATTGGACCTAGGGTTAGGGTTATGTTGAGGGCTAGGGTTAGAGATCCTGTTAGGGTCACGATTGGACCTAGGTTAGGGTTATGTTGAGGGCTAGGGTTAGAGATCCCGTTAGGGTTACCATTGCACCTAGGGTTAGGGTTATGTTGAGGGCTAGGGTTAGAGATCCGGTTACGGTTACGATTGCACCTAGGGTTAGGGTTATGTTGAGGGCTAGGGTTAGAGATCTGATTAGGGTTAAGATTGGACCTAGGGTTAGGGTTATGTTGAGGACTAGGGTTCGAGATCCGGGTAGGGTTACGATTGGACCTAGGGTTAGGGTTATGTTGAGGGCTAGGGTTAGAGATCCCGTTAGGGTTACGATTGGACCTAGGGTTAGGGTTATGTTGAGGGCTAGGTTTAGAGATCCGGTTAGGGTTACGATTGGACCTAGGGTTAGGGTTATGTTGAGGGCTAGGGTTAGAGATCCGGTTAGGGTCACGATTGGACCTAGGTTAGTGTTATGTTGAGGGCTAGGGTTAGAGATCCTGTTAGGGTCACGATTGGACCTAGGGTTAGGGTGATGTTGAGGGCTAGGGTTAGAGATCCGGTTAGGGTTACGATTGGACCTAGGGTTATGGTGATGTTGAGGGTTAGGGTTAGAGATCCGGTTAGGGTTACGATTGGACCTAGGGTTATGGTGATGTTGATGGCTAGGGTTAGAGATCCGGTTGGGGTACGATTGGACCTAGGGTTAGGGTCATGTAGAGGGTTAAGGTTAGAGATCCGGTTAGGGTTACGATTGGACCTAGGGTTAGGGTTATGTTGAGGGCTAGGGTTAGAGATCCAGTGAGGGTTACGATTGGACCTACGGTTAGGGTTATGTTGAGGGCTAGGGTTAGAGATCCGGTTAGGGTTACGATTGGACCTAGGGTTAGGGTTATGTTGAGGGCTAGGGTTAGAGATCCGGTGAGGGTTACGATTGGACCTACGGTTAGGGTTATGTTGAGGGCTAGGGTTAGAGATCCGGTTAGGGTTACGATTGGACCTAGGGTTAGGGTTATGTTGAGGGCAGGGTTAGAGATCCGGTTAGGGTCACGATTGGACCTAGGGTAAGGGTTATGTTGAGGGCTAGGGTTAGAGATCCGGTTAGGGTCACGATTGGACCTAGGGTTAGGGTTATGTTGAGGGCTAGGGTTAGAGATCCGGTTAGGGTCACGATTGGACCTTGGGTTAGGGTTATGTTGAGGGCTAGGGTTAGAGATCCGGTTAGGGTCACCATTGGACCTAGGGTTAGGGTTATGTTGAGGGCTAGGGTTAGAGATACGGTTAGGGTCACCTTTGGACCTAAGGTTAGGGTTATGTTGAGGGCTAGGGTTAGAGATCCCGTTAGGGTTACAATTGGACCTAGGGTTAGGGTTATGTTGAGGGCTAGGGTTAGAGATCCGGTTAGGTTCACGATTGGACCTAGGGTTAGGGTTATGTTGAGGGCTAGGGTTAGAGATCCCGTTAGGGTTACGATTGGACCAAGGGTTAGGGTTATGTTGCGGGCTAGGGTTAGAGATCCGGTTACGGTTACGATTGCACCTAGGGTTAGGGTTATGTTGAGGGCTAGGGTTAGAGATCCGGTTACGGTTAAGATTGGACCTAGGGTTAGGGTTAGTTGAGGGCTAGGGTTAGAGATCCGGGTAGGGTTACGATTGGACCTAGGGTTAGGGTTATGTTGAGGGCAAGGGTTAGAGATCCGGTTAGGGTCACGATTGGACCTAGGGTTAGGGTTATGTTGAGGGCTAGGTTTAGAGATCCGGTTAGGGTTACAATTGGACCTAGGGTTAGGGTTATGTTGAGGGCTAGGGTTAGAGATCCGGTTAGGGTTACGATTGGACCTAGGGTTAGGGTTATGTTGAGGGCTAGGGTTAGAGATCCGGTAGGGTCACGATTGCACCTAGGGTTAGGGTTATGTAGAGGGCCAGGGTTAGAGATCCGGGTAGGGTTACGATTGCACCTAGGGTTAGGGTAATGTTGACGGCTAGGGTTAGAGATCCGGTTAGGGTCACGATTGGACCTAGGGTTAGGGTTTTGTTGAGGTCTAGGGTTAGAGATCCGGTTAGGGTCACGATTGGACCTAGGATTAGGGTTATGTTGAGGGCTAGGGTTAGAGATTCGGTTAGAGTTACGATTGGACCTAGGGTTAGCGTTATATTGAGGGCTAGGGATAGAGATCAGGTTAGGGTCACGTTTGGACCTAGGGTTAGGGTTATGTTGAGGGCTAGGATTAGAGATCCGGTTACGGTCACGATTGGACCTAGGGTTAGGGTTATGTTGAGGGCTAGGGTTAGAGATCCGGTTAGGGTTACGATTGGACCTAGGGTTAGGGTTACGTTGAGGGCTACGGTCAGAGAGACGGTTAGGGTTACGATTGGACCTAGGGTTAGGGTTATGTTGAGGGCTAGGGTTAGAGAGACGGTTAGGGTTACGATTGGACCTAGGTTTAGCGTTAGGTTGAGGGCTAGGGTTAGAGATCCGGTTAGGGTCACGATTGGACCTAGGGTTAGGGTTATGTTGAGGGCTAGGGTTAGAGATCCGGTTAGGGTTACGATTGGACCTAGGGTTAGTGTTATGTTGAGGGCTAGGGTTAGAGATCCGGTTAGGGTTACGATTGGACCGAGGGTTAGGATTATGTTGAGGGCTAGGGTTAGAGATCCGGTTAGGGTTACGATTGGACCTAGGGTTAGGGTTATGTTGAGGGCTAGGGTTAGAGATCCGGTTAGGGTTACGATTGGACCGAGGGTTAGGATTATGTTGAGGCCTAGGGTTAGAGAGACGGTTAGGGTTCCGATTGGACCTAGGGTTAGGGTTATGTTGAGGGCTAGGGTTAGAGAGACGGTTAGTGTCACGATTGGACCTAGGGTTAGGGTTATGTTGAGGGCTAGGGTTAGAGATCCTGTTAGGGTCACGATTGGACCTAGGTTAGGGTTATGTTGAGGGCTAGGGTTAGAGATCCCGTTAGGGTTACCATTGCACCTAGGGTTAGGGTTATGTTGAGGGCTAGGGTTAGAGATCCTGTTACGGTTACGATTGCACCTAGGGTTAGGGTTATGTTGAGGGCTAGGGTTAGAGATATGATTAGGGTTAAGATTGGACCTAGGGATAGGGTTATGTTGAGGGCTAGGGTTCGAGATCCGGGTAGGGTTACGATTGGACCTAGGGTTAGGGTTATGTTGAGGGCTAGGGTTAGAGATCCGGTTACGGTTACAATTGGACCTAGGGTTAGGGTTATGTTGAGGGCTAGGTTTAGAGATCCGGTTAGGGTTACGATTGGACCTAGGGGTAGGGTTATGTTGAGGGCTAGGGTTAGAGATCCGGTTAGGGTCACGATTGGACCTAGGTTAGTGTTATGTTGAGGGCTAGGGTTAGAGATCCTGTTAGGGTCACGATTGGACCTAGGGTTAGGGTGATGTTTAGGGCTAGGGTTAGAGATCCGGTTAGGGTTACGATTGGACCTAGGGTTATGGTGATGTTGATGGCTAGGGTTAGAGATCCGGTTAGGGTTACGATTGGACATAGGGTTAGGGTTATGTTGAGGGCTAGTGTTAGAGATCCCGTTAGGGTTACGATTGGACCTAGGGTTAGGGTTATGTTGAGGGCTAGGGTTAGAGATCCGGTTACGGTTACGATTGCACCTAGGGTTAGGGTTATGTTGAGGGCTAGGGTTAGAGATCCGATTAGGGTTAAGATTGGACCTAGGGTTAGGGTTATGTTGAGGGCTAGGGTTAGAGATCCGGTTAGGGTCACGATTGGACCTTGGGTTAGGGTTATGTTGAGGGCTAGGGTTAGAGATCCGGTTAGGGTCACCATTGGACCTAGGGTTAGGGTTATGTTGAGGGCTAGGGTTAGAGATACGGTTAGGGTCACGTTTGGACCTAGGGTTAGGGTTATGTTGACGGCTAGGGTTAGAGATCCGGTTAGGGTTACGATCGGACCTAGGGTTAGGGTGATGTTGAGGGCTAGGGTTAGAGATCCGGTTAGGGTTACGATTGGACCTAGAGTTATGGTGATGTTGATGGCTAGGGTTAGAGATCCGGTTAGGGTTACGATTGGACCTAGGGTTAGGGTTATGTTGAGGGCTAGGGTTAGAGATCCGGTTAGGGTTACGATTGGACCTAGGGTTAGGGTTATGTTGAGGGCTACGGTTAGAGATCCGGTTAGGTTTACGATTGCACCTAGGGTTAGGGTTATGTTGAGGGCTAGTGTTAGAGATCCGGATAGGGTCACGATTGGACCTAGGGTTAGGGTTATGTTGACGGCTAGGGTTAGAGATCCGGTTAGGGTTACGATTGGACCTAGGGTTAGGGTGATGTTGAGGGCTAGGGTTAGAGATCCGGTTAGGGTTACGATTGGACCTAGGGTTATGGTGATGTTGATGGCTAGGGTTAGAGATCCGGTTGGGGATACGATTGGACCTAGGGTTAGGGTGATGTGGAGGGTTAGGGTTAGAGATCCGGTTAGGGTTACGATTGGACCTAGGGTTAGGGTTATGTTGAGGACTAGGGTTAGAGATCCCGTTAGGGTTACGATTGGACCTAGGGTTAAGGTTATGTTGAGGGCTAGGGTTAGAGATCCGGTTAGGGTTACGATTGGACCTAGGCTTAGTGTTATGTTGAGGGCTAAGGTTAGAGATCCGGTTAGGGTTACGATTGGACCTAGGGTTAGGGTTATGTTGAGGGCTAGGGTTAGAGAGACGGTTAGGGTCACGATTGGACCTAGGGTTAGTGTTATGTTGAGGGCTAGGGTTAGAGATCCGGTTAGGGTCACGATTGGACCTAGGTTAGGGTTATGTTGAGGGCTAGGGTTAGAGATCCCGTTAGGGTTACGATTGGACCTAGGGTTAGGGATATGTTGAGGGCTAGGGTTAGAGATCCGGTTAGGGTCACGATTGGACCTAGGGTTAGGGTTATGTTGAGGGCTAGGGTTAGAGATCCGGTTAGGGTCACGATTGGACCTAGGGTTAGGGTTATGTTGAGGGCTAGGGTTAGAGATCCCGTTAGGGTTACGATTGGGCCAAGGGTTACGGTTATGTTGCGGGCTAGGGTTAGAGATCCGGTTACGGTTACGATTGCACCTAGGGTTAGGGTTATGTTGAGGGCTAGGGTTAGAGATCCGGTTACGGTTAAGATTGGACCTAGGGTTAGGGTTATGTTGAGGGCTAGGTTTAGAGATCCGAGTAGGGTTACGATTGGACCTAGGGTTAGGGTTATGTTGAGGGCAAGGGTTAGAGATCCGGTTAGGGTCACGATTGGACCTAGGGTTAGGGTTATGTTGAGGGCTAGGTTTAGAGATCCGGTTAGGGTTACAATTGGACCTAGGGTTAGGGTTATGTTGAGGGCTAGGGTTAGAGATCCGGTTAGGGTTACGATTGGACCTAGGGTTAGGGTTATGTTGAGGGCTAGGGTTAGAGATCCGGTTAGGGTTACGATTGCACCTAGGGTTAGGGTTATGTAGAGGGCCAGGGTTAGAGATCAGGGTAGGGTTACGATTGCACCTAGGGTTAGGGTAATGTTGACGGCTAGGGTTAGAGATCCGGTTAGGGTCACGATTGGACCTAGGGTTAGGGTTATGTTGAGGGCTAGTGTTAGAGATCCGGTTAGGGTCACGATTGCACCTTGGGTTATGTTGAGAGCTAGGGTTAGAGATCCGGTTAGGGTTACGATTGCACCTAGGGTTAGGTTTATGTTGAGGGGTAGGGTTAGAGATCCGGTTAGTGTCACGATTGGACCTAGGGTTAGGGTTTTGTTGAGGGCTAGGGTTAGAGATGCGGTTAGGGTCACGATTGGACCTAGGATTAGGGTTATGTTGAGGGCTAGGGTTAGAGATCCGGTTATGGTCACGATTGGACCTAGGTTAGTGTTATGTTGAGGGCTAGGGTTAGAGATCCTGTTAGGGTCACGATTGGACCTAGGGTTAGGGTGATGTTGAGGGCTAGGGTTAGAGATCCGGTTAGGGTTACGATTGGACCTAGGGTTATGGTGATGTTGAGGGTTAGGGTTAGAGATCCGGTTAGGGTTACGATTGGACCTAGGGTTATGGTGATGTTGATGGCTAGGGTTAGAGATCCGGTTGGGGATACGATTGGACCTAGGGTTAGGGTCATGTTGAGGGTTAAGGTTAGAGATCCGGTTAGGGTTACGATTGGACCTAGGGTTAGGGTTATGTTGAGGGCTAGGGTTAGAGATCCAGTGAGGGTTACGATTGGACCTACGGTTAGGGTTATGTTGAGGGCTAGGGTTAGAGATCCGGTTAGGGTTACGATTGGACCTAGGGTTAGGGTTATGTTGAGGGCTAGGGTTAGAGATCCGGTGAGGGTTACGATTGGACCTACGGTTAGGGTTATGTTGAGGGCTAGGGTTAGAGATCCGGTTAGGGTTACGATTGGACCTAGGGTTAGGGTTATGTTGAGGGCAGGGTTAGAGATCCGGTTAGGGTCACGATTGGACCTAGGGTAAGGGTTATGTTGAGGGCTAGGGTTAGAGATCCGGTTAGGGTCACGATTGGACCTAGGGTTAGGGTTATGTTGAGGGCTAGGGTTAGAGATCCGGTTAGGGTCACGATTGGACCTTGGGTTAGGGTTATGTTGAGGGCTAGGGTTAGAGATCCGGTTAGGGTCACCATTGGACCTAGGGTTAGGGTTATGTTGAGGGCTAGGGTTAGAGATCCGGTTAGGGTTACGATCGGACCTAGGGTTAGGGTGATGTTGAGGGCTAGGGTTAGAGATCCGGTTAGGGTTACGATTGGACCTAGAGTTATGGTGATGTTGATGGCTAGGGTTAGAGATCCGGTTAGGGTTACGATTGGACCTAGGGTTAGGGTTATGTTGAGGGCTAGGGTTAGAGATCCGGTTAGGGTTACGATTGGACCTAGGGTTAGGGTTATGTTGAGGGCTACGGTTAGAGATCCGGTTAGGTTTACGATTGCACCTAGGGTTAGGGTTATGTTGAGGGCTAGGGTTAGAGATCCGGATAGGGTCACGATTGGACCTAGGGTTAGGGTTATGTTGACGGCTAGGGTTAGAGATCCGGTTAGGGTTACGATTGGACCTAGGGTTAGGGTGATGTTGAGGGCTAGGGTTAGAGATCCGGTTAGGGTTACGATTGGACCTAGGGTTATGGTGATGTTGATGGCTAGGGTTAGAGATCCGGTTGGGGATACGATTGGACCTAGGGTTAGGGTGATGTTGAGGGTTAGGGTTAGAGATCCGGTTAGGGTTACGATTGGACCTAGGGTTAGGGTTATGTTGAGGGCTAGGATTAGAGAGACGGTTTGGGTTACGATTGGACCTAGGGTTAGGGTTATGTTGAGGGCTAGGGTTAGAGATCCGGTTAGGGTTACGATACGACCTAGGGTTAGGGTTATGTTGAGGCTAGGGTTAGAGATCCGGTTAGGGTTACGATTGGACCTAGGGTTAGGGTTATGTTGAGGGCTAGGGTTAGAGATCCGGTTAGGGTTACGATTGGACCTAGGGTTAGGGTTATGTTGAGGGCTAGGGTTAGAGAGACGGTTAGGGTCACGATTGGACCTAGGGTTAGTGTTATGTTGAGAGCTAGGGTTAGAGATCCGGTTAGGGTCACGATTGGACCTAGGTTAGGGTTATGTTGAGGGCTAGGGTTAGAGATCCCGTTAGGGTTACAATTGGACCTAGGGTTAGGGTTATGTTGAGGGCTAGGGTTAGAGATCCGGTTAGGTTCACGATTGGACCTAGGGTTAGGGTTATGTTGAGGGCTAGGGTTAGAGATCCCGTTAGGGTTACGATTGGACCAAGGGTTAGGGTTATGTTGCGGGCTAGGGTTAGAGATCCGGTTACGGTTACGATTGCACCTAGGGTTAGGGTTATGTTGAGGGCTAGGGTTAGAGATCCGGTTACGGTTAAGATTGGACCTAGGGTTAGGGTTAGTTGAGGGCTAGGGTTAGAGATCCGGGTAGGGTTACGATTGGACCTAGGGTTAGGGTTATGTTGAGGGCAAGGGTTAGAGATCCGGTTAGGGTCACGATTGGACCTAGGGTTAGGGTTATGTTGAGGGCTAGGTTTAGAGATCCGGTTAGGGTTACAATTGGACCTAGGGTTAGGGTTATGTTGAGGGCTAGGGTTAGAGATCCGGTTAGGGTTACGATTGGACCTAGGGTTAGGGTTATGTTGAGGGCTAGGGTTAGAGATCCGGTGGGTCACGATTGCACCTAGGGTTAGGGTTATGTAGAGGGCCAGGGTTCGTGATCCGGGTAGGGTTACGATTGCACCTAGGGTTAGGGTAATGTTGACGGCTAGGGTTAGAGATCCGGTTAGGGTCACGATTGGACCTAGGGTTAGGGTTTTGTTGAGGGCTAGGGTTAGAGATCCGGTTAGGGTCACGATTGGACCTAGGATTAGGGTTATGTTGAGGGCTAGGGTTAGAGATTCGGTTAGAGTTACGATTGGACCTAGGGTTAGCGTTATATTGAGGGCTAGGGATAGAGATCAGGTTAGGGTCACGTTTGGACCTAGGGTTAGGGTTATGTTGAGGGCTAGGATTAGAGATCCAGTTACGGTCACGATTGGACCTAGGGTTAGGGTTATGTTGAGGGCTAGGGTTAGAGATCCGGTTAGGGTTACGATTGGACCTAGGGTTAGGGTTACGTTGAGGGCTACGGTCAGAGAGACGGTTAGGGTTACGATTGGACCTAGGGTTAGGGTTATGTTGAGGGCTAGGGTTAGAGAGACGGTTAGGGTTACGATTGGACCTAGGTTTAGCGTTAGGTTGAGGGCTAGGGTTAGAGATCCGGTTAGGGTCACGATTGGACCTAGGGTTAGGGTTATGTTGAGGGCTAGGGTTAGAGATCCGGTTAGGGTTACGATTGGACCTAGGGTTAGGGTTATGTTGAGGGCTAGGGTTAGAGATCCGGTTAGGGTTACGATTGGACCGAGGGTTAGGATTATGTTGAGGGCTAGGGTTAGAGATCCGGTTAGGGTTACGATTGGACCTAGGGTTAGGGTTATGTTGAGGGCTAGGGTTAGAGATCCGGTTAGGGTTACGATTGGACCGAGGGTTAGGATTATGTTGAGGCCTAGGGTTAGAGAGACGGTTAGGGTTCCGATTGGACCTAGGGATAGGGTTATGTTGAGGGCTAGGGTTAGAGAGACGGTTAGTGTCACGATTGGACCTAGGGTTAGGGTTATGTTGAGGGCTAGGGTTAGAGATCCTGTTAGGGTCACGATTGGACCTAGGTTAGGGTTATGTTGAGGGCTAGGGTTAGAGATCCCGTTAGGGTTACCATTGCACCTAGGGTTAGGGTTATGTTGAGGGCTAGGGTTAGAGATCCGGTTACGGTTACGATTGCACCTAGGGTTAGGGTTATGTTGAGGGCTAGGGTTAGAGATCTGATTAGGGTTAAGATTGGACCTAGGGATAGGGTTATGTTGAGGGCTAGGGTTCGAGATCCGGGTAGGGTTACGATTGGACCTAGGGTTAGGGTTATGTTGAGGGCTAGGGTTAGAGATCCGGTTACGGTTACAATTGGACCTAGGGTTAGGGTTATGTTGAGGGCTAGGTTTAGAGATCCGGTTAGGGTTACGATTGGACCTAGGGGTAGGGTTATGTTGAGGGCTAGGGTTAGAGATCCGGTTAGGGTCACGATTGGACCTAGGTTAGTGTTATGTTGAGGGCTAGGGTTAGAGATCCTGTTAGGGTCACGATTGGACCTAGGGTTAGGGTGATGTTTAGGGCTAGGGTTAGAGATCCGGTTAGGGTTACGATTGGACCTAGGGTTATGGTGATGTTGATGGCTAGGGTTAGAGATCCGGTTAGGGTTACGATTGGACCTAGGGTTAGGGTTATGTTGAGGGTTAGGGTTAGAGATCCGGTTAGGGTTACGATTGGACCTAGGGTTAGGGTTATGTTGAGGGCTAGTGTTAGAGATCCCGTTAGGGTTACGATTGGACCTAGGGTTAGGGTTATGTTGAGGGCTAGGGTTAGAGATCCGGTTACGGTTACGATTGCACCTAGGGTTAGGGTTATGTTGAGGGCTAGGGTTAGAGATCCGATTAGGGTTAAGATTGGACCTAGGGTTAGGGTTATGTTGAGGGCTAGGGTTAGAGATCCGGTTAGGGTCACGATTGGACCTTGGGTTAGGGTTATGTTGAGGGCTAGGGTTAGAGATCCGGTTAGGGTCACCATTGGACCTAGGGTTAGGGTTATGTTGAGGGCTAGGGTTAGAGATACGGTTAGGGTCACGTTTGGACCTAGGGTTAGGGTTATGTTGACGGCTAGGGTTAGAGATCCGGTTAGGGTTACGATCGGACCTAGGGTTAGGGTGATGTTGAGGGCTAGGGTTAGAGATCCGGTTAGGGTTACGATTGGACCTAGAGTTATGGTGATGTTGATGGCTAGGGTTAGAGATCCGGTTAGGGTTACGATTGGACCTAGGGTTAGGGTTATGTTGAGGGCTAGGGTTAGAGATCCGGTTAGGGTTACGATTGGACCTAGGGTTAGGGTTATGTTGAGGGCTACGGTTAGAGATCCGGTTAGGTTTACGATTGCACCTAGGGTTAGGGTTATGTTGAGGGCTAGGGTTAGAGATCCGGATAGGGTCACGATTGGACCTAGGGTTAGGGTTATGTTGACGGCTAGGGTTAGAGATCCGGTTAGGGTTACGATTGGACCTAGGGTTCGGGTGATGTTGAGGGCTAGGGTTAGAGATCCGGTTAGGGTTACGATTGGACCTAGGGTTATGGTGATGTTGATGGCTAGGGTTAGAGATCCGGTTGGGGATACGATTGGACCTAGGGTTAGGGTGATGTGGAGGGTTAGGGTTAGAGATCCGGTTAGGGTTACGATTGGACCTAGGGTTAGGGTTATGTTGAGGACTAGGGTTAGAGATCCCGTTAGGGTTACGATTGGACCTAGGGTTAAGGTTATGTTGAGGGCTAGGGTTAGAGATCCGGTTAGGGTTACGATTGGACCTAGGCTTAGTGTTATGTTGAGGGCTAAGGTTAGAGATCCGGTTAGGGTTACGATTGGACCTAGGGTTAGGGTTATGTTGAGGGCTAGGGTTAGAGATCCGGTTAGGGTCACGATTGGACCTAGGGTTAGGGTTATGTTGAGGGCTAGGGTTAGAGATCCGGTTAGGGTCACGATTGGACCTAGGGTTAGGGTTATGTTGAGGGCTAGGGTTAGAGATCCCGTTAGGGTTACGATTGGGCCAAGGGTTACGGTTATGTTGCGGGCTAGGGTTAGAGATCCGGTTACGGTTACGATTGCACCTAGGGTTAGGGTTATGTTGAGGGCTAGGGTTAGAGATCCGGTTACGGTTAAGATTGGACCTAGGGTTAGGGTTATGTTGAGGGCTAGGTTTAGAGATCCGAGTAGGGTTACGATTGGACCTAGGGTTAGGGTTATGTTGAGGGCAAGGGTTAGAGATCCGGTTAGGGTCACGATTGGACCTAGGGTTCGGGTTATGTTGAGGGCTAGGTTTAGAGATCCGGTTAGGGTTACAATTGGACCTAGGGTTAGGGTTATGTTGAGGGCTAGGGTTAGAGATCCGGTTAGGGTTACGATTGGACCTAGGGTTAGGGTTATGTTGAGGGCTAGGGTTAGAGATCCGGTTAGGGTTACGATTGCACCTAGGGTTAGGGTTATGTAGAGGGCCAGGGTTAGAGATCAGGGTAGGGTTACGATTGCACCTAGGGTTAGGGTAATGTTGACGGCTAGGGTTAGAGATCCGGTTAGGGTCACGATTGGACCTAGGGTTAGGGTTATGTTGAGGGCTAGTGTTAGAGATCCGGTTAGGGTCACGATTGCACCTTGGGTTATGTTGAGAGCTAGGGTTAGAGATCCGGTTAGGGTTACGATTGCACCTAGGGTTAGGGTTATGTTGAGGGCTAGGGTTAGAGATCCGGTTAGGGTTACGATTGGACCGAGGGTTAGGATTATGTTGAGGGCTAGGGTTAGAGAGACGGTTAGGGTTCCGATTGGACCTAGGGTTAGGGTTATGTTGAGGGCTAGGGTTAGAGAGACGGTTAGTGTCACGATTGGACCTAGGGTTAGGGTTATGTTGAGGACTAGGGTTAGAGATCCTGTTAGGGTCACTTTTGGACCTAGGTTAGGGTTATGTTGAGGGCTAGGGTTAGAGATCCCGTTAGGGTTACCATTGCACCTAGGGTTAGGGTTATGTTGAGGGCTAGGGTTAGAGATCCGGTTACGGTTACGATTGCACCTAGGGTTAGGGTTATGTTGAGGGCTAGGGTTAGAGATCTGATTAGGGTTAAGATTGGACCTAGGGTTAGGGTTATGTTGAGGGCTAGGGTTAGAGATCCGGTTACGGTTACAATTGGACCTAGGGTTAGGGTTATGTTGAGGGCTAGGTTTAGAGATCCGGTTAAGGTTACGATTGGACCTAGGGTTAGGGTTATGTTGAGGGCTAGGGTTAGAGATCCGGTTAGGGTCACGATTGGACCTAGGTTAGTGTTATGTTGAGGGCTAGGGTTAGAGATCCGGTTAGGGTTACGATTGGACCTAGGGTTAGGGTTACGTTGAGGGCTACGGTCAGAGAGACGGTTAGGGTTACGATTGGACCTAGGGTTTGGGTTATGTTGAGGGCTAGGGTTAGAGAGACGGTTAGGGTTACGATTTGACCTAGGTTTAGCGTTATGTTGAGGTCTAGGGTTAGAGATCCGGTTAGGGTCACGATTGAACCTAGGGTTAGGGTTATGTTGAGGGCCAGGTTTAGAGATCCGGTTAGGGTCACGATTGGACCTAGGGTTAGGGTTTTGTTGAGGGCTAGGGTTAAAGAGACGGTTAGGGTCACGATTGGACCTAGGGTTAGGGTTATGTTGAGGGCTAGGATTAGAGAGACGGTTAGGGTTACGATTGGACCTAGGGTTAGGGTTATGTTGATGGCTAGGGTTAGAGATCCGGTTAGGGTTACGATTGGACCTAGGGTTAGGGTTATGTTGAGGGCTAGGGTTAGAGATCCGGTTAGGGTTACGATTGGACCTAGGGTTAGGGTTATGTTGAGGGCTAGGGTTAGAGATCCGGTTAGGGTTACTATTGGACCTAGGGTTAGGGTTATGTTGAGGGCTAGGGTTAGAGATCCGGTTAGGGTTACGATTGGACCTAGGGTTAGGATTATGTTGAGGGCTAGGGTTAGAGAGACGGTTAGTGTCACGATTGGACCTAGGGTTAGGGTTATGTTGAGGGCTAGGGTTAGAGATCCTGTTAGGGTCACGATTGGACCTAGGTTAGGGTTATGTTGAGGGCTAGGGTTAGAGATCCCGTTAGGGTTACCATTGCACCTAGGCTTAGGGTTATGTTGAGGGCTAGGGTTAGAGATCCGGTTACGGTTACTATTGCACCTAGGGTTAGGGTTATGTTGAGGGCTAGGGTTAGAGATCTGATTAGGGTTAAGATTGGACCTAGGGTTAGGGTTATGTTGAGGACTAGGGTTCGAGATCCGGGTAGGGTTACGATTGGACCTAGGGTTAGGGTTATGTTGAGGGCTAGGGTTAGAGATCCGGTTACGGTTACAATTGGACCTAGGGTTAGGGTTATGTTGAGGGCTAGGTTTAGAGATCCGGTTAGGGTTACGATTGAACCTAGGGTTAGGGTTATGTTGAGGGCTAGTGTTAGAGATCCGGTTAGGGTCACGATTGGACCTAGGTTAGTGTTATGTTGAGGGCTAGGGTTAGAGATCCTGTTAGGGTCACGATTGGACCTAGGGTTAGGGTGATGTTGAGGGCTAGGGTTAGAGATCCGGTTAGGGTTACGATTGGACCTAGGGTTATGGTGATGTTGAGGGTTAGGGTTAGAGATCCGGTTAGGGTTACGATTGGACCTAGGGTTATGGTGATGTTGATGGCTAGGGTTAGAGATCCGGTTGGGGATACGATTGGACCTAGGGTTAGGGTCATGTTGAGGGTTAAGGTTAGAGATCCGGTTAGGGTTACGATTGGACCTAGGGTTAGGGTTATGTTGAGGGCTAGGGTTAGAGATCCAGTGAGGGTTACGATTGGACCTACGGTTAGGGTTATGTTGAGGGCTAGGGTTAGAGATCCGGTTAGGGTTACGATTGGACCTAGGGTTAGGGTTATGTTGAGGGCTAGGGTTAGAGATCCGGTGAGGGTTACGATTGGACCTACGGTTAGGGTTATGTTGAGGGCTAGGGTTAGAGATCCGGTTAGGGTTACGATTGTACCTAGGGTTAGGGTTATGTTGAGGGCAGGGTTAGAGATCCGGTTAGGGTCACGATTGGACCTAGGGTAAGGGTTATGTTGAGGGCTAGGGTTAGAGATCCGGTTAGGGTCACGATTGGACCTAGGGTTAGGGTTATGTTGAGGGCTAGGGTTAGAGATCCGGTTAGGGTCACGATTGGACCTTGGGTTAGGGTTATGTTGAGGGCTAGGGTTAGAGATCCGGTTAGGGTCACCATTGGACCTAGGGTTAGGGTTATGTTGAGGGCTAGGGTTAGAGATACGGTTAGGGTCACCTTTGGACCTAAGGTTAGGGTTATGTTGACGGCTAGGGTTAGAGATCCGGTTAGGGTTACGATCGGACCTAGGGTTAGGGTGATGTTGAGGGCTAGGGTTAGAGATCCGGTTAGGGTTACGATTGGACCTAGAGTTATGGTGATGTTGATGGCTAGGGTTAGAGATCCGGTTAGGGTTACGATTGGACCTAGGGTTAGGGTTATGTTGAGGGCTAGGGTTTGAGATCCTGTTAGGGTTACGATTGGACCTAGGGTTAGGGTTATGTTGAGGGCTACGGTTAGAGATCCGGTTAGGTTTACGATTGCACCTAGGGTTAGGGTTATGTTGAGGGCTAGGGTTAGAGATCCGGATAGGGTCACGATTGGACCTAGGGTTAGGGTTATGTTGACGGCTAGGGTTAGAGATCCGGTTAGGGTTACGATTGGACCTAGGGTTAGGGTGATGTTGAGGGCTAGGGTTAGAGATCCGGTTAGGGTTACGATTGGACCTAGGGTTATGGTGATGTTGATGGCTAGGGTTAGAGATCCGGTTGGGGATACGATTGGACCTAGGGATAGGGTGATGTTGAGGGTTAGGGTTAGAGATCCGGTTAGGGTTACGATTGGACCTAGGGTTAGGGTTATGTTGAGGACTAGGGTTAGAGATCCCGTTAGGGTTACGATTGAACCTAGGGTTAAGGTTATGTTGAGGGCTAGGGTTAGAGATCCGGTTAGGGTTACGATTGGACCTAGGCTTAGTGTTATGTTGAGGGCTAGGGTTAGAGATCCGGTTAGGGTTACGATTGGACCTAGGGTTAGGGTTATGTTGAGGGCTAGGGTTAGAGAGACGGTTAGGGTCACGATTGGACCTAGGGTTAGTGTTATGTTGAGGGCTAGGGTTAGAGATCCGGTTAGGGTCACGATTGGACCTAGGTTAGGGTTATGTTGAGGGCTAGGGTTAGAGATCCCGTTAGGGTTACAATTGGACCTAGGGTTAGGGTTATGTTGAGGGCTAGGGTTAGAGATCCAGTTAGGGTCACGATTGGACCTAGGGTTAGGGTTATGTTGAGGGCTAGGGTTAGAGATCCGGTTAGGGTCACGATTGGACTTAGGGTTAGGGTTATGTTGAGGGCTAGGGTTAGAGATCCCGTTAGGGTTACGATTGGACCTAGGGTTAGGGTTATGTTGCGGGCTAGGGTTAGAGATCCGGTTACGGTTACGATTGCACCTAGGGTTAGGGTTATGTT